>NC_063204.1:20388824-20391324 GCF_017589495.1 Alosa alosa
TGTGTGTGTAAAAGAGGGGAGAGTAAATCAGTGTGTATGCGTGCGTGTGTGTGTGTTAGTGTGAGAGAAAGAGATAGTATGTGTGCACATGTGTATTTGTGTGTGTGTGTGTGTGTGAGATAGAGTGGGTGTGCATACTGGTATGTGTGTCAAACAGTACAAAGACAAGAGTTCCTCCATACATCATGAGCCATCTCTGTAATGTGGATTTCAGCTAGGATTTTGAAGTTGCTGACACTTTCTGTTCTGGTCTTTCATCCTCACAATACAGAAGCCCTAAAACACACTCTTTTGTAATGTGGATGAGAAACTTTCTGAATACGCAAGGAAAAAACATAATTTTGAAAACATTTTGTTCTTGTGTAGATGAGGCCCTTAATGGGCCATCACGATAATGGAATATATTCTTTCAATCCCTTAAGTGGCTGGTTGGTGCTGAACTCACAGCCATGCTCCTTGTGTTCACAGGAAGTCGGGATCCTCTTTATTTGATGCTTAATAATGCGGAACATAGAAATGCTGCAATATGGAGCTTGAAAAAACAAAATGGAGGAATGAGCTTGTGAGCCCAGACACTGTGTGCCTCGGCCTTGTGTGTGTGTGTGTGTGTGTGTGTGTGTGTGTGTGTGTGTGTGTGTGTGTGTGTGTGTGTTTTCTGGCGGAGGGAACACCGTGGAGAGTTGAAAGTGTGTGCTTTGGAGGGCGAAGGGTTCGGAACGTCTGACATTTGACATGCCCTCCCCTCCCTCTCTCTTTTTCTCTCTTTTTTTCATTTTTTCATCGGCGCACCTGGGATCATCATTCCCCTGCAGAAACTCCCTTCTCCTGCAGCCAAAGCTCTATCTCAATCCCTCTCTCGCTCTCTCACTCCCTCCCTCTCTCTCTCTCCCTACTCCCCCTCTCCACACTCCCCCTCCCTGTCTAACTCCCCCACTTTCTCCATCTCTCCCTCCTTCTCCTCTCTTTTCCTCCCCCTCTCTCACTTCCTGCGTTCTGGCCTGCCAGACGGTCATAATTAACGAGGAAAACGATAGTCCCTGCGCTCCTCTGGCTCTCCTCCACTCTCCCTACCCATTTCTCATGTGTGTGTGTGTGTGTGTGTGTGTGTGTGTGAGAGAGAGAGAGAGAGAGAGTAATGTGTGTATATGCTCCTTTGTATAGGAGTAAAGGTAACCCTCTAGGTGTGTGTGTGTGTGTGTGCCTTAAGACCTGGCCTAGGCTTTCCTTCTCCTCAATGCTTCTTTATGTTCAGTGTCAGCAATGGACCATGATCTCACTCTGTACAAATAGCACACACACACACACACACACACACACACACACACACACAAATGACCTCTTACAGAGAGCTTATACTCCCTGGGAGCAATAGCTCACACGCACAGCAAATTATTTTCTTGAAGAAATGCACAAGCCAAGCACTTCACAAACCCAAATGTGAGCACTCTACTAAGTTCTCCATAGGTGTGTAAGTGTGCAAATAAAGTGAGTGTATATGTGCATGTAAGTGTGTGTGTGTGTGTGTGTGTGTGTGTGTCTGTGTCTGTGTGTGTGTGTGTGTGTGTGTGTGTGTGTGTGTGTGTGTGTGTGTGTGTATGTGTCTGTGTGTGCCAGCTTGTGTCAACATCTACTCACTGGGTACAGTAGAAGTCTGTGCAATTGTGTATGTGTGTGTATTTAGCAATATATGATACACCTCTCTGTCATTTGAATGTATGTGTCTGACAGTGAAAGTCTGAGAGTGTGTGTATGTGTCTAATATGTACTTAGGCATACGTGTGTGTATTTCTTTTGTTTTTGTCTAGGCTATGTTGTTTGTGCTGTGAGACTGTGTGAGTATTATTGGTGTATATGTGTTGTGTGTGTGTGTGCTTATGTGTGTGTGTGTGTGTGTGTGTGTGTGTGTGTGTGTGTGTGTGTGTGTGGCACAGAAGACCGCTGTGCGACCTGGTCGGGTGCTGTTTGCAGGGCTTGCCATGACGTGACATCTTAATGACATCTCCTCACGACTTTCCTCCCCGCTCTGAGGCCAATCCAGAGCCCCGGGCCACTCTGAGCGATAAGCCATTCCTCTGATCCTATCAGCACCCCACACACACACACACACACACACACCACCAGTCAGCATCACAAAGCCAGCCAGCACACTGACTATCACTTACAACAAATAAACAAACACACACAGATACATCACTTGCATACACACACAGACACACATACACACACATTGTGGTTGTCAATACAGTATAAGACATGATATGAGACCCAGTTTTACTTTCACTGGCACTGAAAGTAGTATGTGTATGTATGTATGTATGTATGTGTGTATTTGTATGTGCATATGTGTATGAAAGTATATATGTGTGAGTGTGTTTGTGTGTGAGTGTGTTTGTAAGTGTATATTTGAGTATGCATGTGTGTGTGTGTGTGTGTGTGTGTGTGTGTGTGGTGTGTGTGTGTGTGTGTGTGTGTGTCTGGCTATGAATAAATGGATAAATAA
>NC_063204.1:20396324-20427256 GCF_017589495.1 Alosa alosa
TCTCTCTCTCTCTTTTTCTATTTCTCCTCTTTTCATGCACAGTTCTCTCTTTTTGTTTCAATTGTCAGTTATCTGCTTTCTTTTCTTTCCCTCTTCCTTATTCTCTCTTTCTTTGTTCTACCTTTTGTTCTCTCTCTCTCTCCATCTCTCCATCTCTGCGTCTCCCTGTGTCTCTGCTCAGTACCACAGTCCTTCAATTCTGCTCGGACGTATTTCACCACAAGACATACACACACACGCACACACGAACACACACTCAGGCTCACACAAACACAAACAACACAGATTCACACACGCATACACACCCACACAAAAATGCACAGACAAAAACAAACACACACACTCACACTTACAGATACATACACCCCCACACACACACACACACACACACAGACACAGACACAAAAACGTGCACCTATACATTCTCACACAAATACATACCCCCCCCCCCCCCCCAACAGTAACCTGACCCCCCCTCCCAGATTCAAGAGCAGCACATGTTCCTGGTTAAGAGGCTGTGCACTCCAAATGAAACCCAATATCGCATGGAGTTATTCATCGCCATTCTGCGACTTCATTTAATATGAGGAGACCGAGAGAGAGAGAGAGGGAGAGAGGGGGGGGGCAGAGGAATAGAAGAGAGAGAAAGAAAAGAGAAAGGGGGAGAGAGGAAGAGGGATCAGAGAGAGAGGGAGAGAGAGAGAGGAGAGAGAGAGGGATCAGAGAGAGGGAGAGGGGGATTTTCCCCTCATTCTTTCGCTTTTCTGTCTCTTATTCTATTTGGACTTCATTATGGAAGTATTCATCTCCTCACAGACTTCATTTATAAATAACAGACTGCTGAAAGAAAGAGAGAGAGAGAGAGAGAGAGAGAAAAAGAGGGACACAGAGAGAAAGAGAGGAAAAGAAAACCTCTTTATTCCCTCTATCTTTCTTTCTCTCTCCCGCTCTTTCATTCTGCCTTTTTTTTTCCAGCTCATCAGGCCCATAGAGAGCAGACGACGAGAGTTGAACCAAATCAAAAAAGAACAACAGACAAAAAAAGGAAGTACAAAAAAGAACAAAAGAGGAGGAGAACAAGAACAAAAACCGAGATCGCTAACGGGCGAAGGAGGCAGCTGGTCAGTCCGGATTCTTGTGGGCTGTTTTATTTTCTTACTGGTTCTGTGCCTGACTCCAGAGGCAAGCAGCAACGAGGATCGAAGGCCTTCACACATACACTGACACAAATACACACACACACTCTCTCTCTCTCTCTCACACACACTCTCTCTCTCTCTCTCTCTCTCTCTCTCTCTCCCACACACACACACACACACACACACACACTTGTGCCAGCCTCTGTTTCTCTCACACAAGCAAACATTTTTACTGTCATACACACTTACATTACATGCACAGTCTCTCCCTCTCTATTCTCTCTCACTCCTCCTCACACACACACACACCTCCTCTCTCACACACACTAACACACACACACACAGTGCCTCTCCCCTCTCCGTGCCCTGTGGTTTCTCAGGAGATTCGTGGGTCATAAGAAATATTCCCCAAAGCACTAATTGGAAAAGCGATGGTTGTCATTAATGCTTTTGACTAACCCCACCGCCACCACCACACACACGCACACACACACACACACACCTCACCAATATCCTTCTCTCCTCTCCACGCCTCCCGGCCAAGTAAAGCCCAACCCACCCCCCTCGCCCACAACACACACACACACACACACACACACACACACACATTCACAACCACGCAATCAGCCCTCTCAGAGAAGAAAAACAAGAGAAAAAAACAAGAGAAAAAAACACGAAACAGTCCTTACCTCCTCCTTGTTTCTCTCAAAAGAAGGGGAGAAAAGAAATAGAAAATTCTGACAAAAGGTTGAAGTTTCAATGGCTGGTCCAGGTCACAGACCTATTTACCTCACTGCAGCATGCTCTCCTCTCCTCTCTCTCTCTCCCTCTCTCTCTCTCCTCTCTCTCTCTCTCTCCTCTCTCTCTCTCTTTTTCTATTTCTCCTCTTTTCACGCACAGTTCTCTCTTTTTGTTTCAATTGTCAGTTATCTGCTTTCTTTTCTTTCCCTCTTCCTTATTCTCTCTTTCTTTGTTCTACCTTTTGTTCTCTCTCTCTCTCTCCATCTCTCCATCTCTGCGTCTCCCTGTCTCTCTGCTCAGTACCACAGTCCTTCAATTCTGCTCGGACGTATTTCACCACAAGGCATACACCTGCCTTGAACCTGAACACACACTCAGACTCACACAAACACAAACAACACAGATTCACACACGCATACACACCCACACAAAAATGCACAGACAAAAACAAACACACACACTCACACTTACAGATACATACACCCCCCCCCCCCACACACACACACACACACACACACACAGACACAAAAAAAGCATTTTCTACATTCTCACACAAATACATACCCCCCCACAGTAGCTTACAGCCCCCCTCCCAGATTCAAGAGCAGCACATGTTCCTGGTTAAGAGGCTGTGCACTCCAAATGAAACCCAATATCGCATGGAGTTATTCATCGCCATTCTGCGACTTCATTTAATATGAGGAGACCGGAGAGAGAGAGAGAGGGAGAGAGGGGGGTCAGAGGGAATAGAAGAGAGAGAAAGAAAAAGAGAAAGGGGGAGAGAGGAAGAGGGATCAGAGAGAGAGGGAGAGAGAGAGAGAGGGATCAGAGAGAGAGGGAGAGGGGATTTTCTTCCCTCATTCTTTCGTTTTTCTGTCTCTTATTCTATTTGGACTTCATTATGGAAGTATTCATCTCCTCACAGACTTCATTTATAACAGCAAGACTGCTGAAAGAGAGAGAGAGAGAGAGAGAGAGAAAAAGAGGGACACAGAGAGAAAGAGAGGAAAAGAAAACCTCTTTATTCCCTCTATCTTTCTTTCTCTCTCCCGTCTTTCATTCTGCCTTTTTTTCCAGCGTCATCAGGCCCATAGAGAGCGAGACGACGAGAGTTGAACCAAATCAAAAAAGAACAACAGACAAAAAGGAAGTACAAAAAGAACAAAAGAGGAGGAGAACAAGAACAAAAACTGGAGATCGCTAACGAAGAAGGAGGCAGCTGGTCAGTCCGGATTCTTGTGGGCTGTTTTATTTTCTTACTGGTTCTGTGCCTGGACCCGCCAGAGGCAAGCAGCAACGAGGATCGAAGGCCTTCACACATACACTGACACAAATACACACACACACTCTCTCTCTCTCTCACACACACACTCTCTCTCTCTCTCTCTCTCTCTCTCTCTCTCTCTCTCTCTCTCTCTCTCCCACACACACACACACACACACACACACACACACACACACACTTGGGCCAGGCCCGTCTCAGGAAGCTCATGGGGTGGGAGTGTGGGCGATTAGATTGGCCTGCTCTCATCGTCTCTCATACGCAGCTATGGGACTTCCTGGGTCCTCTGATGCCCGAAGACCAACTGCCTATTACTGAACCGCACAAGCTCTCATTAGATGTATATATAGTCAAGAGTTTGAGACCGGGAAAGAAGTACATGCTCTTTCACACACACACACACCGACACCAACACAAAAACACACACACACACACGCTGCGGCACGCCAAGCTTACATCACCTACAGACCTTCAAACCAAAATATACCACACTTGGTAAAAATGGCTTTTGTCTGCGTGGGCGGACATGGATAGATTCGGAACCAACGTAGCCTCAAAATGCATGGGTGGATAACACCCCACAAGACAACACTGACGCCACCCAGCAGAGTCGGCACAGTCACACACACACACACACCCCCACAAACTGGTGGCTTCGTATTTATACACAAACTAGACCACAGCTCCTCAGGCTGAGCCAAAATGGCCTCCACAGATCCCTAGTTTCTCCCACGGATCTGTATATATCCCTCTTCGGCCGCCTGTCCTCTCCCTCCACACATACACACATCACTTCAATACATATATGCATGCATATATGTACACACATGCACGGGCTAACACGATCTAATCATCACGTCTCACTTAGGGTAACAATGTTATTGCAGCGTTAGTAGCTCGTTACGGGGTGTTTCTGTGCAGCGTGACTGCTGGCTGATGGAGGGGTGGAGGGAGAGCAGAGAAGGAGGATGGAGGAATGGAGGAGAGAGAAAGTGAGAGACAGAGAGAGAGAGAGAGAGAGACAAGGGGAGACAAGGAAAGAGAGAGAAGCGTGGAATGGAACAAGAAGGAGAAAGAGTTAGTGATTGAGAGAGAGAGGGGTCAGAGAGAGAAGGGACAGAGAGAGAGGAGAGAGAGGGGTGGTAGAATGAGAAACAGAGAGTAATAGAGAGACGCATAAAGAAAGAGAGAGAGAGAGAGTGGAAGAGCAGAGTACGATTCCAGATGTGCTTTTACAGCCCTGGCAGGGTGACAGGCAGTAAAGGCATCTTTCGGGGGAGCGGACGACGCCGGCTGGGGGAGTTATTAGGGGGGGAGCTAAGTGGCGGGGGGCAGCCTCAGGGGCCTGGGGGTGCTTCCAGTGGGAGCTGGGGGGGGGAGAGTAGAGGGGGTGGGCTGGGGTGGGTTGGGGGGGGTTACAAAATTACTTCTCCTGGTGTGAACACTCAACTTTATTGGCTCAGGTGCATGGAGCGTCTGAAACCATAAAACGAATTGTGTATGTGTGTGTGTGTGTGTGTGTGTGTGCATGATAAATCTGTGATGTGTGATGTGAGTGTGTGTGTGTATGTATATGCATGGCTTTTGGATTTGGTTGAGTTCCTCCATAATGAAATGCAGGCCCCTGTTTGCTTTTGTGCATGAATGTATTTCACATTATGTATGTGTGTGTGTGTGTGTCTGAGGGAGACAGACAGCTCTGGAGCCAATAAGGCAACTCTGTGTGTCTGTCTTCACTCACATGTGCAGAAGAAAATATGAATGAGAATCATAAGATGACTAGCTGCATGTGTGTGTGTGTGTATGTGTGTGTGTGTGTGTAAAGCTGGAGTATGGTGTAAAGCTGGAGTATGTGATGTAGGTTGTGTGTAAATGTGTGTGTGTTTGTGTGTGTGTGTGTGTGTGTGTGTGTGTGTGTGTGTGTGTGTGTGAAAGAGTCAGTGTGCTGGACCGAGTAAGTGGGAACATCTGAGCTTGCGTGTATGGGAATGTGTGAAAATCAAAGTAGGTCCAAGTGTGCATGCCTGTGTGCTTGTGTGAGTGTGTGTGTGCAAAATCGTGTAAGTGAGAGTGTGTTCACTTAAGTGTACATACATATGGGAGTGTTAGTGTGTGTGTGTGTGTATTTCTGAATACATGTGTCACTATGCCTGGGTCTAGATAGTGTGTGTATGTGTGTCTAGATAGTTTGTGTGTGTGTGTGTGACCATGTGTGTGAGTATGAGTGAATGCGGCAAGATTACAGCTTGTTAGTCACACTCGTTAAAATAAGGCTGTTTTACTGGCTCGGCCTTCAAAGGCTGAGGTGTCGTTTCATCTTACTCATACCTGCTCCGCCTACCCACCAACATGATGGAAAATGTGCCACATCACACACACACACACACACACACACTCACAGACACACACACACACTTTAGGCCATAACTCACACTCACACACACATACCTTAGGTCCTTCATCACATAATGTTACACACACACACACACACACACACACATAATACAGCAGTATGCAACTATGTGCATGTGCATGTAAACACAAACAGACACACACAAACTTAGCCTAGTTTTTTTTCATATGCAGACAGACACACACACACACACACACACACACAAACACACACACACACACACACCTTAACTCCAACCCCAGCTCAAGTGTGTGTGTGTGTGACCTCTTGTCCTCTCCCTCTCCCCTGCAGCTGGGGCCAGCGAGTGCAGGGGGCTTGTGGGATATCAGAAGCAGATGTTGTTGCCTTCGGCTGCGCTGGCTGGTTGGTTGGCCCCGGCTGGCCGTCCGACGGAGCAGCGGGCCGGTGAGAACGTCGTGGCAGCAGGGCGGTTGTGCCGTGGCGGCGGCGGCAGTGGTGGGGGCCACGGTGACCTCGCGCGTGACCCCCAGGCCTCGGGCTCGGCAGACAGGAAAGGGCCCTGATTGGCCCCAGCTGTGACCCGCCTCCCCGTGGCTCATTAAGACAAACTGTTTTTAAAGGCAAAGCAGCTTTCACTGCCATTAGGGCCAACACCCCCAAGCTGAGAGAGAGGGAGAGAGAGAGAGGAAAGGTGGAAAGAAAAAAGTGGAGGAGGAATAAAGAGAGATGAAGAGAGAGAGAGGGACAAAGACACACAGAGAGAGAGAGGTAGAACAAGAAAGAGAGGGGTTGGGGAGATAGAGTAATTAGGTTTGATAAAGAAAGAGAGAGAGGGGGATAGAGGAAGAAACAGAGAGAGAGAGAGAGAGAGAGAGAGAGAGAGGGGTGAAGTGAGAGGAGTAAACAGAGAAAAGGGGGTCAAGGGAGAAGAAGAGAGAAAGATGGAAAGACAAAAAGAAAGAATTGCAGTTCCAGCGAAAAAGAAGAAAAGTTGGCACAAACGAACGGAGATATGAGAACAAGATGAAAGTGCACGTATGTGTATGTGTGTGTGTGTGTGTGTGTTTAGGCATGTGTATGTGTGTGTGTGCGTGTGTGTGTTTAGGCATGTGTATGTGTGTGTGTGTACAGAGCACAGAATTGCAGGAAGTGAGGGCAACAGATAAAGATGAAGAGAAGAATGTGACAGAGAGATTGGAGCAGAGAGGACAAATGAGTGCATATGGTGCAGAAACATGTGCACAACTCCACTAAGACCCACGGGGGAAAGAGAGAGAGATAGAGAGAGATAGAGAGAGATAAACGGCGGAGTGCTATTAAAGACAGAGAGAGTGAAAGAGAGAGAGAGAGAAAAAAAGAAAGATAGATGACGGGGCGTTATTAAAGACAGAGAGAGTGAAAAGAGAGAGAGAGAGAGAAGAAAGATAGACGACAGGGCGTTATTAAAGACAGAGTGAGAGCGAAAGAGAGAGGGAAAGGAGAAATGTACCTATCAAAGAGAAAGATAGAAACAGAGACACAAAGAAAGGACAGAAGAGTCATAAAGACAGAAGAGGAATGATATGATGGAGTGACCGCAGTGAAAAGAAGGACACACAGAGACGATGAAGCACCAGACACACCAAATCTACAACACATACTGAGTCAGTCGCTGTAGGCCAGGGATATGCTGGCCTAATGACCAAGCGTTGACGTACACATCTGGCTGTGTTGCAAACGAAACCTTGCCCAAGTACTATGCACTGGATGACTCCAGTAGAGTGCAGACCACAGTGGTCAGAGTCGTAAAGAAAGCCGGTCTTGCAGGCTCATGTACGGTAACATACTGCACCTATACCATCACCCCTAATGTAGGGTGAACATTGCATCTCGTAGATGCGTTGCATTAATGTTTTTCAGGACGTGCACAACCAACGCACCGAACGAGACGCAGGATACATGTGACAGCCACGGTGTGTGTGTGTGTGTGTGTGTATGTGTTGTTAAAAGCAAGTTTATCCCCTGGACTTAGAAGTCTAAAGTCGTACGCCAAGATTCAGAAGAGAGAGGCCAGCAGACAGAAAGGAACCCCGAAGAGACAGAAATGGAGAGACGAAGGGAGAGAGAGAAAGCAGATGGCAGGAGAAAAGGAAAGGAGGGATGAAAAAAGGGAAAGAAGATGGAAGAGCTTAAGAGAGAAATGACAGGATCGCAGATGACAGACGGGCGGCCGTGAAACAGGCAAACCTCGACAAAGAACGAGAGCACACAGCACACACACACACAGCGCAGCGGTGCCTTACACACAGCGCCAAGAGGCAAGGAGGATATCCAATACATTTTTCTGAGAGGCCCCCACAGTCCCACAATGCACTGCAAGAAACCTTGGCAGCTCTTGAGAAGCAAGTCTCAGCGGTCTTGTGTTCGGGGCCAAGTTCACCGTTATCTCAAGTGTTTAAACATTCATGAAGGGACTGCTGCCATTCTTCATAGAAATGAAAGCAGCATGAAGTGACTTAGTTGAAAATCATGGCATAAATATAATTGAATAGACGTTTCTAGGCAGCCATTTTGTGTTGCTGTGGAGTGATTTTTTTTTTTTGCTGGGTGTGCAAGAGAGAAAGGGAGAGCATACACACACACACACACACTCACACAGACTGGTTTCTGCTGCTCAGATTGCAAAGGCATTTCTGCTGTCTTGCCTTCTAGACTCTATATTCAGGGTCCCCAGCTTCTCTTTCTGAACTGGAGTGTGTGTGTGTGTGTGGAGATAAGTATGCTTTGCAAGCACGACTGGGGAAATCTGAGTGTGTTTTGTTCAGTGTTCATAAGATGTCCAGTTGATATAGAGAGGGGTCTCTGTGAGTATGTGTGTGTGTGTGTGTGTGTGTGTAGTAAAGCATGCATACGAGAGTGCAACTCTAGTGAAGCTGTTTGTGTGTATGCGTGAGTGTTTGTGTGAAAGGGTTTTCACTTCAGAGCGCTATTCTTCTGAGCCAGATAAATAGCGAGTGCTCAGCATGGGGGAGTTTGTGTGTGTGTGTGTGAGGAGAGAGAGAGAGGGGGGTTGGTCCTCTTTTCAGAGCTGACTGATGTGCGTCTCAAATTGATTTATGGAAACGGGCGCTTAATCAATTATGTGTGGCGAGGGAGAAAGGGCGGCCGAGTGGCAGGACAGGGCGCCTGGTGGGTGAGGAGAAAGCGCCAGAGGTGGACAGAAACGCCACACTGCTGAGGTGTGGAGGCGCGTCGCCGCTGGAATGCCATGGCAGCGCCGGCCGTGGGGGTGGCGGACCAAGCGTGACATGCCCTGTGAAGCTCCTAGTCGGACGAGAAGCGAGATGATGCAGTGGATGCTGTGTACGTGTGTGTGTGTGTGTGTATGTATTTGTGTGTGTGCGTGTGTGTCTGTAGGGTGCTGGCATCATGGTTGTTGATCGGCCTAGTGAAAGAATGCTGAGGAATTATTTGTCTTACTATAGACTCTGGCGTCACATCTGTTTTCTATTCCGGCTGTTGTTTTGTGAAGCATAATGTTTGCATTATACTTTATGTTTTGTGCATATGTGGGTTTGAAGTTGCATACGTCAAACTTGCAGTCAATCAATTCTGTTAAGTTACTTCTATAAAAGTTGTACTTTTATCTCTATTTATGTATTTCTGTGAAAGTTATAATCTGTGAAGGTCACATTCCATAGGTATGGGTTAGCTGTTTATTAATCATTTGGCACTGTGTAAGGAGACAGTGCAACATATTTATGGCATTTACACTTCTCCATTATTACCTGATTACTGCATCTAGTATACATACTATTATTACATATCAATAATGTATCATGTCTTATAAGTATTATGTGAATATCCATACCATGGCTTAGTGGAATTTCCCATGTGGTGCATTCTTTTGAATGTGGCCGCATCATCACCTCAGATGTACATTCATTTCTGCTATCCAAACACCATATAGTCAAAGATCCTTGATTACTAGCTTTAACCCTCTCTGATAGACTATATCACCCCTGCAGATACCTTTCTATGTGTAACTATGCCTTCGTCTAACTAAAGCATACATCCAGGCTGCAGTCTCCTGAGAGTGGACTGAGGTGGAGTTCTAATAGCCTACGAGTCCCAGCATTGATCGAGGCCTGGTCAATGAGGTCACGCACGCGTGACCCCTGCAGCTGGATGATGGGGTGCGATCCTCAGTGTGCTTGAGACTGCAGGTGGATGTTGGTTAGCCAGATTCAAAAAATCAAGGCTGACTGGACAATGCATTTCTCTTCCATGTTATTTATTTGTTCGTTTGTGCTAGAAACTGTTGTCTGCGGACTCATGTTGCATAATGCTTTCTTTTCACTTAAACTTGATGCTTATATTACAAAGTGTTTACATAGTAGTAGTTTTCATTAAACTGGTCAATCCCTCTGTAAACAATATTGTTTAGAGAGCATTGTCTGGGATTATAGAAGTTTGTTGTGTGGCTGTGTGTTTGTGCAGTGTGGTTAAGCATTGTGTTGCTAGGAATAGATTTTTCTTGTCTATGTGTGTGTGAGAGTCTGTGTGTTTTTAGGGGGGTCTATGTAGTGCTGCAGAGTAGTTTAAAAAGTCCTCTCATGCTGGCCCTATTGTCTGGCAGACAGGAGTAAAGAGAGTGGGGGTGGAGTGTGTGTGTGTGTGTGTGTGTGTGTGTGTGTGTGTGTGTGTGTGTGTGTGTGTAAGGGTTCATGCTGGGAGCTCGTTTCTCCAGCCTGTCAGAACTCAATCTGGGACTCAGCCGGAACTAATCAACTCCAATAGGCCTGCACATTACCCATGGTGCACTAGGAGATGGGCTGGGCGGTGGGAAACAGAGAGTCTAGGCAAGCCCCCCCTCCCAACTCAACTCCGCTTCACACACACAGAACACACTTACACATACATGCACACACACACATATACACACACACGTGTATATGGCCGGCTGTCCATGCCACATACAACACTCCCACTGTTTCACACTGAAGTAATAATAAACACTTGCGATAATATTTTTACAGCAAGCAACAGCCTGCTTCAGATCACAGACCCGCACAGCTGCTCCATGCATGACACTGTGCCCAACACACACACACACCACACAAATACATACACACACACAAATACATACACACACACACACCACACAAATACATACACACACACACACACACACACACACACTACACAAATACACAAACACATAAACACACACAGACACACATACACACACACAGACAGACAGACGAACACTCACAGGATTCATCACACAAGCCCTGGCTACACATACACTAAAGCAAACAGGTATGCACACTCACAGACATTTACCGTAAACAGACAAGCACGCAAAGCTCCCTCATACATACACAATTGGTGTTAATCTGTGTGAAGGCAAAACAATATGTCTGCTAAATTATTTCAGATGACCTCAAGTCTGAAGGAATTCAACAAAGTACGCGGCTAGATCAACAGGCAACACACACACACATATAAATAAAGCCAAACATGCCATTCAAGGAGGGTAAAGCATGGTTCAACACATGGTTTACCTCTCTGTAAACAAATACAAATACCACAAAGCCACATTCACTCCAGTGTGGTAAAATATTACTTAGACTTCATCACTAGGGATGAAGATTAAAATAGGTACAACCGTGACAGTGAAATATTTACTCTAGTTCTGTGGGCAAATGTTGACCCAGGAGTAGACACTGCCCCCTGGTGTTCTATGCCTGAAAGATGAGAACCCCCCCGAAGATCACTTATGGGTACACAGACAGCACACACACAGGAAAGCACGAAGCCGAAACGCGTCTGTGCAATAAACACGTTTGTATGCAAAGTGCGGCCTTTTCTTCTTTGGTATTACTTATACGTTTGGCCAAGCACTCTCAAAAATAAATAAGAAACTGAGTGAAGCTTGCTCCTACCACACAATTCATACACACAAGCTTTAAACCAGAACTGTATTCATTCACCACTCAGTTCAGTTTCAGAAACCCATTCTAAACCTCACCCAGTCTCCCCTCATGGCTTGCGCCCCGAGCTGATCGGTGTCCAGGCCAGCTCTGGGGGCGTCTCCTCTAAAGTGGGCTCAGATGCGTCATGGCCAAGCCTGAAGAGCCAAAGAGCCTCCTGAGGGCTTAAGTCGACGGTTTCACACCACTGCCCTGCCCCATTGTGACCCTCTATTGTGTCCCACAGACAAGTGAGTGACTGAGTGTGTGTGACAGACAGATTGTACTTTGGGAATGATGGTGTGTGTGTCAGTGTGTGTGTGAGAGAGAGAGAGAAAGAATGTGGCTATATGTCTGTGTGTAAGAGAGGGTGTACAAATGTCTGTGTGTATATGGTTGTGTAAAACAGTTTGTGTGCATCTCTATGTGTTAGACAGTGTGTGTGTGTGTGTGTGCTTGTCTGAGTGTGTCCACCGCTCATGAAGGTAAGGAGGGGGCAGCTTTGAATGAAGGGAAATAGGGAAATGTGTGGCTGTCCAAAGGGCTATCGGTGGGTGTGGTGTGTTTTTTGAGTTTGTGTGTGTGTGTGCCGACCAACAGGTGTGTACAGGACAGTGTTGGGTGTGTTTGTGAGTTGATAACAGTTAGATTTAGTCAATTTATGTTGTATCGATGAGAAAGGTTTGAGTGTGGTAAATGTGGGAACATTTTTGTTAATGTTTGTGTCTTTCTGTGCATTAGTTTGTGTCTGTGTGTTTGTAAATGTGTGTGTGAACTATTTTGTGTAGAGCATTAACATGCATGTATACATATTACTAAACCCCTCTTCTACTGCACTTTTTACCCCCCCCCCCCATTAATGCACAAATAGGCTGACACCAGACATAATTTCACTGCATTTCTTACTTCCAGTAACTATATGCATGTGACAATAAACTTCCTTGTATCCTTGTATATTAGTGTCTGTGTATGAGTATGCCTGTGTGTTATAGGGTGCAATAGTGTGTTACAGTGTGTGAGTGATTGAATAACTTAAGAGGAAAAGAGTAAGTGTACAAGTTAGAGTGCGTGAGAGCGTGTATGTGTGAGAGTGTGTATGTATTTGTACGTGTGTGTTTGTGAGAGAGAGTGAGCATATGTGTGTGTGTTTTTGAGACAGAGAGATTGTGCATACGTGTGCATGGGTGTGTGAGATTGTGCATGTGCCTGTGTGTGTATGAGAGATTGTGCATGTGTGTGCGTGCATGTGCCTGTGTGTGTGTGAGAGAGAGAGATTGTGCATGTGTGTGTGTGCGTGCATGTGCCTGTGTGTGTGTGTGTGCCTGTGTGTGTGTATGAGAGAGAGAGAGACTGTGCATGTGTGCATGTGCCTGTGTGTGTGTGAGTAGGCTCCCATTGACTCCAGCGTGAGCGTGATAAGGGGGCAGGGGAGCACATGGGAACAGGGCTCTGGGAGCCTGGGGCTGAGCTGGGCGTGGGGTGGTGGGGCACCATTCAGAGCCACTGGGGCAGGGTTAATCCCCTTTCACCCGCCCCTCCTGCTGACCGCTCCCACCACAAAAGGGCCCCCCCCGTCTGGCCAGGGTCTCCGTGGCGACCCCTCACCCCTTTGTTCTCCCTATTCCCAGCCAGCTTTATGAGGGGCCCACGTGGTTATTATGGGCCATATTTACTCCTGTTGGATTTCCTGGGCGGCCATTGTGAAGGGTGTGGAGAAAATCTCAAGTGCTGCTCTCTCGTTTTGGACCCCACGCACACACACACTTTTCTCTTACTCTGACCTGCAGCAAAGGCCTTCACATGAACACACACTTAAGTGAGAACAAAGATGCACATTGTCAAATATGGATGCTACTACAAATGCACACAGGCATACACAAAAATACCATTTCTGTTGGATTGTGCTGTTTCACAGGTGACCCAATCCCAAACACACGCGCCCCCACACAAATCCACCTCACTTACCCTCAGTTTTCAGGCTAATGAATACATGCACACATGCACAAACATACCTCCACTCACATGTGCACTTCAGTTTCAACCTGGGCCTGGATTCACTGACACACACACACACACACACACAAAGCTGCTGATGGAACATCAGAGTGCTCTAAAAGCCTCCAGATGTGTCAGGGACTTTAAGTGCAGGAACAGGAGACAGGAGCCTGGGGCCAAGAAGATCAATCCCAGCCAGGTGAAGGAGGGATGGAGGGAGGGAGAGAGAGAGGAGAGAAAGAGAGGGGTTACAGAGCAGGAGCAAGGCCAAAGGAAGAGACAGACAGAGGCGATAAATAAAGTGACTGGGCTTGCTGTTTAAAGTAAGGCATAAAACATTCAAATGCATTAGCAGAGACCTACAGAAGTGCCTTCTTCAGACACAATGAGGGAGCAGACAGCAAATACACACAACAGGCCACGGCCTCTTGAAAGTAAAGCCAAAAACATCAGGAAACAGGCCAATGTGTGGATCGTGTGCACAATACATCATGTGTACTCACAGGCCAGTATGTATGTATGTGTATGTGTGTGTGTGTGTCTAGCCAGAGCTGAGGGAGTTGACACGTGTGCGTTGAGCATATGTGGATCAGGTCTCCCCTGTTTTGTGTTTATGTATGTGTAGCTGTCATGCAGTATGTGTGTGTGTGCATGTGCCTGTGTGTGTGTGAGAGAGAGATTGTGCATGTGTGTGTGTGTGTGTGCCTGTGTGTGTGTGTGTGCCTGTGTGTGTGTATGAGAGAGAGAGAGACTGTGCATGTGTGCATGTGCCTGTGTGTGTGTGAGTAGGCTCTATTGACTCCAGCGTGAGCGTGATAATAAGGGGCAGGGAGCACATGGGAACAGGGCTCTGGGGCCGCGGGGCTGAGCTGGGCGGGGGTGGTGGGGGCACCATTCAGAGCCACTGGGGCAGGGTTAATCCCCTTTCACCCGCCCCTCCTGCTGACCGCTCCCACCACAAAGGGCCCCTCCCGGTCTGGCCAGGGTCTCCGTGGCGACCCCTCACCCCGCCGCTTTGCGCCCCTATTCCCAGCCCGCTTTATGAGGGCCCGTGGTTATTATGGGCCATATTTACTCCTGTTGATTTCCTGGACGGCCATTGTGAAGGGTGTGGAGAAACTCAAGTGCTGCTCTCTCGTTTTAACCCCCCCCCCCACGCACACACACACTTTTCTCTTACTCTGACCTGCAGCAAAGGCCTTCACATGAACACACACTTAAGTGAGAACAAAGATGCACATTGTCAAATATGGATGCTACTACAAATGCATACAGGCATACACAAAAATACCATTTCTGTTGGATTGTGCTGTTTTCACAGGTGACCCAATCGAAAACACACGCAACCCCACACAAATCCACCTCACTTACCCTCAGTTTTCAGGCTAATGAATACATGCACACATGCACAAACATACCTCCACTCACATGTGCACTTCAGTTTCAACCTGGGCCTGGATTCCTGACACACACACACACACACAAAGCTGCTGATGGAACATCAGAGTGCTCTAAAGCGCTTCTCCAGATGTGTCAGGGACTTTAAGTGCAGGAACAGGAGACAGGAGAGCCTGGGGCCAAGAAGATCAATCCCAGCCAGGTGAAGGAGGGATGGAGGGAGGGAGAGAGAGAGAGGGAGAGAAAGAGAGGGGGTTACAGAGCAGGAGCAAGGCCAAAGGAAGAGACAGACAGAGGCGATAAATAAAGTGACTGGGCTTGCTGTTTTAAAGTAAGGCATAAAACATTCAAATGCATTCGCAGAGACCTACAGAAGTGGCCTTCTTCAGACACAATGAGGGGAGCAGACAGCAAATACACACAACAGGCCGCGGCCTCTTCGAGTAAAGCCAAAACATCAGGAAACAGGCCAATGTGTGTGGACGTGTGCACAATACATCATGTGTACTCTCACAGACGAGTATGTATGTATGTGTATGTGTGTGTGTGTGTGTCTAGCCAGAGCTGAGGGGAGTTGACACGTGTGCGTTGAGCATATGTGGATCAGGTCTCCCTGTTTTGTGTTTATGTATGTGTAGCTGTCATGCAGTATGTGCGTGTGTGTGTGTGTGTGTGTGTGTGTGTGTGTGTGTGTGTGTGTGTGTGTGTGTGTGCGTGTGTGTGTGTGTGTGTGTGTGTGGCGTTCCTCTTTCGACAGGAGAGTAAAGGAAACACCAGAGACACAAAACGACTGTGATCTTCACGTGTCTTCACATATCTGATCTTCAAGCAAAACAGTCCAGTTTATTCTGGGCATAAATCATTAAGTTTAGCAATAGAGGTGTGATATATAGAAGTGCCAGAGAGTTAGTTCATGTCATCTGTGAATTTGTGTAAATAATCTGTATGTGTGTACAGTTTTGTTTTCTGTGTGCATGTGTGTGAATAAGGTTAAATGTTTATCTGAAGCTGAACAACATTACTACTTGCTGAGGAGCGATGTGTATAAGCAGATCTGGTGGGAGGTGTGGTGTGTGTGATGCATGCGCAAATGAGTGTGTGTTCATTTGTGTGTGTCTCTTTTGTGTGAGTGTGTGTGTGTGTGTGTGTGTGTGTGTGTGTGTGTGTGTCTGTATGGTGATTTCCACCCTCTACTGATTGCCGGAGAGCTGTGTGCGTATATGTATCTGGCGCGTGGTGTGGTGTGTGCGCGCGTGTGTGTGTGTGTGTGTGGGCGGGCTGGGCTGCAGGGGTGTTTGCGGCGGGGGCAGGATGTGTCCACCCTTGCGGGAGAGCATGGCGATCTCCTGCCGGAGCATGGCCCCCTCCTGGGCCTGCGACTCCACCAGCTCCTGGAGCCCACGCTTGGACTCAGCGTCCGCCCGCCGCCCACTCTGGAACTGAGCACCCTGACGGAGACATGGAGACACAGACATGAATACACACAGACACAGACACACACACACACACATACATACACACACACACACAGACACACAGACACACTCACATACAAAAACACACACACACACACAACACACACACACACACACACACACACACTCACATACAAACACAGACACACTCACATAGACACACTCACATACAAACACACACACACAGACACACTCACATACAAACACACACACACACACAAGCGCGCACGCAAAAACACACATACACTAACATCTGATTGCAGGTAGTTATATCATTCTTCTCCAGTTATAAAGCTTTGGTGTGTGTGTATGTGCGAGGGTCATAGATACAGATTAGATGATTTTGTATTTGTGTTGAAATACGAGTGTCTACATCTGCATCAAAAATTGTTAGTGTGTGTGTGTATGTGTATGTGTGTGTGTGTGTGAATTATGAGTGCTATGTATTTTTGGCTTGTTTGTGTGTGAAAGTTTCCATGTGTGAGTTATATCATCTATTACCCGCTGTTGAGCCTGTTTGTGTCCAGATGTGTGTGTGTGTGTGTGCGCGTGTGTGTGTGTGTCAAGAGAGAGAGAGAGAGATAGAGAGAGAGAGTGTGTGCTTGTGTGTTTTTCCTACCATCTTTTTCTGTCTGCTGTTGAGTTTGTCCTCCAGTTCCTTCTGTTCACACAGCAGGCTGTTGAGGCAGCGCAGTCTCTCTGTGTTCTGACGGGTCACCTGTGTCAGGGTCTCACGAGCCTTACACACGTTAGCCTGCTCACACACACACACATAAAAAGATTGAACTCTTCTGGCCTTCTGGTTAAAATACACTCTCACACTCTCTCTCTCACTCAATCACTCACTCACTCACTCACTTACTCACACACACACACACACACACACACACACACACACACACACACAAGGATAACTCTTCTGGCCTTCTGGTTAAAATACACACTCTCACTCTCTTTTTCTCACTCACTCAATCACTCACTCACTCACACACACATTCACTCTCTCTCTCACACACACACACACCTCCCAGGCCTTGACCTCCTGTGCGTAGGTCAGCTCCCTGATGCGGCTCTCCTGTCTCATCTCCTCCAGGACCCTGTTACCAGACAGCGTCTGCAGCCCCTCAAGATCCACCAGCTTCCCAAACTTCCTCAGCATCAGGTGCTCACAGCGGCTCTCTAGCTCTACACACACACACACACACACACACACACACACACACACACACGCACACACACGCGACGCAAATGCACACACACACACGCCTTCTAACGCCACGCACACACACACACACACACACGCGCACACACCACGCACACACAGTTTATACAGAAATGTAATTTTACCAAAGCTAGTGTCATCACGTAGGACTTGGCATTTGAACCCATGATGACAACAATACAACACGCAAAATAACACTCATCCATTTGCTCAACCTACCCAATTTAACACAACTAAATCAAATGACAAACAGTAAGATTCCAACTGTACCCCCATACCCCACCTCCCAGCTCTCCCCGCCTACTTCTGCCCCGTGTCCTTGTGTTTGTGCTGCAGGGTCACATGCTGCTGTCGGGCGTGGTGGTACACCTTTCTTTGCACACACACACACACACACACACACGTACCCTTTATCTTGGCCTGCATGTCCTTGTGTTTGTGCTGCAGGGTCACATGCTGCTGTCGGGCGTGGTGGTACAGCTTCCCCTGCACACACACACACACACACACACACACACACACACACACACACACACACACGTACCCTTTATCTTGGCCTGCATGTCCTTGTGTTCATGCTGCAGGGTGACGTGCCGCTGTCGGGCGTGGCGGTACAGCTCCCTCTGCTGGCTCTTCTCTTGCTGCAGCTCTCGGATGCGGTTCTGCAGGCGGACCAGCGGCGACGTGTTCAGCACCAGAGCCGAACCCAGACGCCTGGGTATCGTGCCGTTCACCAGAAACTCAATCTGGGCACAAATAACACACACACACACCCACACACAGATACACAACACACACACACACACACACACACTTTAAAGACACACAAATGGGAGTCTCAAAGCGTAATTCAATTCAAGGCATGTTTGTGCATTGGTGAATGCAGTGACTATAATATATTCTAAGACTAACACAATTACAGACACACACACACACACACACCTGGTGCAGTCGGAGCGGCACAACCACATCCAGCTCATTGAGTTTCTGCTGCTTCTCCCGGTTGAAGAGCTCCAGGTCGCCCTCTGCTGCATGTAGTGTGGTCTGCACAATCTTTGTCTGCAGGACAAACCACACCAGTAACCACACAGCACCAACCAGCACCTGAGAGAGCTACACTACAGTGTAACTGTAAACTTCAGTTTCAGGATCTCAGACCAGTGCAGGCATTTTCTCTTTAAAATGCTCTCACAGTTCAGAACCTGGTAAATCTGTTTAGAAATAAAGTCCTCTATTCTAATAAAACTGTCTAAAATGTCCTGCAGGACAGATCAACAGCCCACTAACAGAAATCCACCTCTAGACAGGGAAAACAAGAAAGAACAGTGACCCAAAATGGTCAAGAGGAAAAGCCAAAAAAAGAGATTACGTGAGTGAGAGAGATTGTGTAAGTGTGTGTGTGTGTGTGTGCGTGTGTGTGAGAGAAAGAGTGTAGGACATAAGAGGAGGGCAGGGTGCCATGCATGAGGAGAGAAGAGGAGTGGGAGATAGAGGAGAGGAGAGAAGAAGAGAGGAGTGGGAGATAGAGGAGATGAGAGGAGAAGAGAGGAGTGGGAGATAGAGGAGATGAGAGGAGAGGAGAGGAGGGAGAGAGAGGAGAGGAGAGGAGAAGAGAGGAGAAGAGAGGAGAGGAGAGAGAGGAGTGGGAGATAGAGGAGATGAGAGGAGAGGAGAGGAGTGGGAGAGAGAGGAGAAGAGAGGAGAGGAGAGGAGAAGAGAAGAGAGGAGTGGGACATAGAGGAGATGAGAGGAGAGGACAGGGGAGGAGAAGAGAGGAGAGGAGAGGGAGAGAGGAGAAGAGAGGAGAGGAGAAGAGAGGAGAGGGACATAGAGGAGATGAGAGGAGAGGAGAGATAGAGGAGAGGAGAGGAGAGGAGTGGGAGATAGAGGATATGAGAGGAGAGGAGAGGGGAGATAGAGGAGATGAGAGGAGAGGAGAAGAGAGGAGAGGGGGAGGAGTGAGTGCAGCAGGGGAGTCTGACTTTCTTGGCCAGTGCATCGCACTCTTTCTTGAGGCTGTCGGCCGTCTTCTTCTCCTCAGCCAGCAGCTCCTCCAGGTCCAGACGCCGCTCACGCAGCTGGACTGTGTTCTCAAAGAGCTCCGGGTCACAGTCTAACACACACACAAACACATAGACACACACACACACACAGACATATACACACACACAGACACACACACACACACACACACACACACACACACACACACATATTGTGGAGCTTAGGTACAACTGTACATGATGGCATCATGTTGTGTGTGAGGTTAGTTATGCAGCTCAGGTACATGACGGCATTGTGGTTAGCTGTGGAGGTCACATACACATGATGACATTGAGCTGTGTGTGTTGTAAGCACTGCCTTGCATTGAACTGTGTGTGTGTGTGTGTGTGTGTGTGTGTGTGTGTGTGTGCGTGCGTGTGTAGGATTAGAGGTAGAGATCAGGTACTCACTCGGGGGACACACGCTGTCATCCAGGGCCCCTGCCTCAGAGCCTTCATCATCCTCATCATCATCCCAGTCCTCCTCATCCGAGTCCTCACTGCTGGCCTCATCCTCCTCTGTCCAAACACACAGAACAATGCTTAACAGGCAGAAACACAGACACATACAGTCATTTCCTGTGTATACATTGCATTACGCCGCATTGTGTATAAACCACAGGACAGTATTCCTGTTAAAAAATGTAAAAAAAACGATTACCATATTAACAGGGTATCTGCACATTTTCCAAGTGCAAATTTAAAGACTTTTAAGACCTTTTCAAAACATCTAAATGGAAAAATTAAGACTATACCACAGCAAAAAGATACATACGACAACTTAAAACTGTTTTATGCAATAGTTTTTTTTCCCCTACTAATTTTAACCCCACCCCATTTTAGATGTCTAAAGAAGTTACCACATATATTTTGGCGAAAGAAAAATAATTGTGCGTGAATTACCTTCACAGCTATAAATGCCCAATTTTAGGGTCTGGGCTGCTTGCTTTTGAAGCTGGCTGTACATATCTGGTTGTGCTTACTGGCTGAGGCTGACTGTTCTTCACCTGTGTCTGTAGTAGCCTAGGCTACTTGTCAAATACATGTGCACTGGACTGGATTCCCTTCAATATTTTTTTCAAAGTTAGACTAAGCTATTTAAATATTTTAATAGGCCTACTTTATATAATTTACTATGTGCATCTATTGCCCCATATGCAGCACAGCAAATTAAAGTTAATCCACGACTTTACATTTTGCATACCTAAGCATACCTGTATCTAAACCAACCAAAGCTTGACTGAAACATTGTAAAACCATTGACTTTAATTAATTAAGAGACAGGTCCTCCTCGGATCCTGCTGAAAACTGCTGGTTTCATCTCAAACACGCACATATTATGAACGCACGTTTTTTTTATGTATCCAGTCGCCGACATAAAAAAAAATGCAGCTATATTTCACAACTTTTGCGAAGTATGCCTACTGGGAAAGGCTGGCAAGCAAGCTGTTGACAGATATTACAGGTATTATAACGTAGACAGATATTTCTTCCCTAGGCTAGGCCAGCAACACACGCTGGAAAGATGCAAACAGATCAACTTAACATGTAGCCTACAGTATTTCCTCCTGATTGCGAAAACGTTTGTTTTCTTTTTCTGTCAGTCCGTGGTTCCTGTTATGTATGTAGCTAAATGTTGTGCTATATAAATAGTGACCACTAGGGCGCATCAGTGTTCTGTAATTGGTTGAGTTCTCGTATGCAATAAACCAGTCTAGAAGAAGTGAGTGAACCAGCAAAAGCGTGTGAGTGTTGCTCTGGTGCGAATATAGAATTGTCTATATAAAGACATTAGGAAGCAACATAACATAAATTGGCGACGAGTTGTGTAGTCCTGAAGACTTTTCACTGCATCGGCGAGTGAACTGCCGATGTTGGTCACGTTTGGACAAAGAAAAGAACAACCACGCTGGAAGCACCTAGCTAGTGAGCTTAGTGTTAGCTGTTAGGAGGTGATGAGTCGGTCTTCTTCCGAAGAGTCTAACGTTACAGTGCAAGCCACTAGAAGCAGACACATCATGGCGGGAATAATTGGACATATGGATCCCTTTGATGAAACCGGTGAGCAGTGGGCAACGTATATTGAACGTTTTGAACATTACATCCTGGCAAATGAGATTAGGGATGCAAAGAAAGTGCCTGTGCTGTTTAGTGTGCTGGGACCGAAAACGTATGGACTACTTCGAAGTTTGGTTGCTCCTAACAAGCCTGGGGAGATGGACTATGACCGTATTGTGAGGGTGTTGCAGGCCCATTTCGATCCAAAGCCGCTCGTGATTGCGGAGAGATTCCGGTTTCACAAGCGAAATCAGGGGGAAGGGGAAACAGTTGCACAATATGTCGCGGTATTGAAAAGACTTCCGGAACATTGTGAGTTCGGTGCTTACTTGGAAGACGCGAAGGGACAGATTTGTCTGTGGACTTAAGAGTGAAACTGTACAGAAGCGCTTTTGACTGAGAAAGATCTCACGCTTCAGAAAGCACTTCGATTATGCTGTATCTGCAGAGACAGCGGCGCAACGATGCAGCAGTTAAGTGGCTCAATTCAAAGTGAACGCGTGTTTTCCCCAAAATGCCGCCCGTTCTTGGGAAAACTAACCATACTGATGAGGACTGCTGGTACAAAGATCGTGACTGCCACCAGTGTGGGAGGAAAGGCCACACTAAGCTCATGTGTAAGAGCAAAGCCAAAAGCAACCGAGACAGAGAATGGAAACAGAAAGTGGAAAAACCTGAACAGAAAGGTAATGCAATTAAGCGCCCTAAAAAAAGATAGAAAGAAGAAAATTTATCACGTTGAGGCAAGAGAAGATCAAAGCGAAAAGTGAGGAAAATAAATCTGACACTGACTGTGAGTTGGGACTGTATTCCATGTCACAAAAAGGGAAATATTCACGAATATCAGTGCTGCCTGTAGTAAATGGAAAGAAAATGGAGATGGAACTGGATACAGGGGCTGCTGTGTCTCTTCCATGGGAACAGTACAGAAGCATGCTGGGCCAACTGCCACTGCAGCCCACTGATATCATGCTCAAGACATACACTGGAGAGCCTTTGGCCACCAGAAGGGGTCATCAAGGTGCAAGTAAAGTTAAACAAGCAATGTGCTGATTTGCCCTTGTATGTAGTTAAAGTTGATGCACCAAGACTGTTTGGTAGAGAGTGGCTGAGAGTTATTAAACTGAACTGGAAAGACTTAAAGACTGTGCATGCAATTGAGCAGAGAGAGAAAGACAACTTGGGAGACGGTGTTAAAGAGACACTCAGCTGTTTTCTCTAAAAAGCTAGGCACAATGAAGGGAATTAAGGCCACATTGACTATTAGACCTAACAGTGTACCCAAATTCTGTCCACCACGCGTGCCATATGCTCTTCGACCTCGAGTTGAGGCCGAACTAAAACGACTGACTGAGCTTGGGGTGATCTCACCAGTGGAGCATAGTGATTGGGCCACGCCCGTGGTGCCTGTCAGCAAAAAGGATGGCACAGTGAGACTTTGTGGAGATTTCAAGGTCACCCCTCAACCCAGCTCTGTGCGTGGATAAGTATCCAATTCCACGTATTGAAGACCTTTTGCCTCTCTAGCAGGAGGTCAACGATTCAGTAAGTTAGACTTATCAAATGCCTATCTACAGATGGAGGTAGAAGAGAAGTCTAGGGAGCTGCTGACTATCTCTACACAAAAAGGGCTATTTTGTTTTAACCGCTTACCGTTTGGAGTAGCATCATCGCCCGCTTTATTTCAGAAGGCTATGGACCAAGTGCTTCTCGGACTGCCGCATTACGCACTGTTACCTGGACGACATCCTGATCAGTGGTCCTGACCAACAGACTCAACTAAAACTCTGGATGCAGTCCTGGGCAGGCTAGAGGAACAGGGTCTGCATCTCAAGTCAGAGAAGTGCCTGTTTTTCCAGGAGTCCGTGGAATACTTGGGCCATATCATTGACGCAGCTGGACTCCACAAATCACCAGAGAAGGTACGTGCCATTGTGGAAGCACCTGCAACAGGTGATCTCAGTCAGCTACGTTCGTTCCTAGGGATGCTGAACTATTACGGATGTTTCATTCCCGACTTAGCCACTGTCATGAAACCACTGAATGAACTGTTAAATAAAGGGAAGAAATGGCAGTGGACGTCAGCATTCCAGACATCTAAAGCACTACTTGTATCACAGGAGGTATTGACCCACTACAATCCTAAGCTGCCGCTCCGCCTCGCGTGTGATGCTTCGCCTTATGGGGTCGGAGCTGTGCTCTCGCACGTCATGCCTGATGGTGAGGAAAGACCAATAGCCTATGCATCTCGAACGCTCAGCAAGGCGGAACAAAACTACGCCCAGATCGAGAAGGAGGCGCTAGCAATAGTCTTTGGAGTACGCAAGTTCCACCAGTACCTCTATGGTAACAAGTTCACCCTACTCACTGACCATCGCCCGCTGACCTCCATCCTGAGTCCATTGAAAAGTACACCGTCAATGGCTGCCGCCCGAATGCAGCGCTGGGCGCTCCTCCTGTCAGCGCATGATTATACCATTCAATACCGGAAAGGTACATTACATGCAAATGCCGATGGACTGTCACGGTTACCACTCTCCTACACTCATAAGGAGAAGCGGGGCGCAGTAGAGGTATTCTACACATCTCAGTTGGACACACTACCAGTCAGTAGTACCGAGATCAGATGTGACACCTTGTCTGACCCCACCTTGTCTCGTGTCTTAGAAATGGTCTCAACTGGTCGTTTTCCAGCTGCAAAGGGAGCAGGTGAAGAGATGTCGCCCTATCTGTTGCGCCGTCATGATCTCACAATACAACAGGGATGCCTTATGTGGGGTGTGAGAGTGGTCGTGCCACCTAAACTGCACCCCCGGGTTCTGGAAGAGCTACACTTAGCACATCCAGGTGTAGTGAGGATGAAGAGCTTGGCACGCAGTTATGTTTGGTGGCCTGGCATAGACTCTCAAATTGAGCTCAAGGCCAAATCTTGCCACTCCTGTCAGAGCGTACAAAAAGAGCCTGGGCTAGCACCTCTACACCCTTGGATGTGGCCCTCCAGTCCTTGGGAAAGGATACATGTGGACTTTGCAGGTCCATTTGAAGGACATATGTACTTGGTCGCTGTGGATGCACATTCTAAGTGGCCTGAGGTGCACATCATGGACAGCACCACTGCCAGCATGACCATTCAAGTGCTCAGGGGCCTTTTTAGTCGCTATGGCATTCCACACATTCTTGTGAGTGACAACGACCACAGTTCTGTGCTGAAGAATTCAGTGTGTTCCTGAAGTCCAATGGAGTCAAGCACATCTGCTCAGCGCCATACCATCCTGCCACCAATGGCTTGGCGGCGCTTTGTGCAGGCGTTCAAACATGCCTTAAAAGCATCCAAAGGCATAGCATCGTGTCGTCAGCGACTTTGATGCGCTTTCTACTGACTTACGAAACACCCCTCACGCAACAACGAAAAGAAACGCCGGCTATGTTGTTCCTCCGGGCTGCGGCTCGCGGATTTCCTGAAACCCAGTGTTGCTGGAGCAGTTCACAGGTCACAGGATGCCCAACAACAACGCCGCCAACGTCACTCTAGGGCCAGACAGTTTGATGTTGGGGAGCCAGTCCTTGTGCGTGATTATAGGAAAGGGGAGGAAAAGTGGGCACAAGGTGTTGTTATAGAAAAGACAGGACCGGTGTCGTACAAGGTAAATGTGGGATCACCAGGGGTATGGAAACGTCATGTGGACCAGATGCTGACACGCCCGGAGCCTGAGCCTCAGCAGACTGCGGTGAACCTTCCTGTAATCCCACAGGTGTTACTACCCCAGAGTGATAGTTGTACCACAATGCACCCTTATACACCTCCACCAGAAAAGAATGATGATCAAGTTCCTGAGATCATCGAACCATCAAATACACACCATTCCCCTGAACCACCACCTACGGGACATACGCAGGTAACAGAGACTGTGAAACGCTATCCTGTGAGGATCACAAAACCACCAGTACGTTACCGTGATGAGTGAACAGTGATTAGCTCACAGAAGTTTGTAGTACAGTTTGAGTTTTGGAACATATTGTTTTCAACATAGTTATACCGAAAGTAAGATAACTCCTCATTGTTATTTTGTTGTACAAAGAAAAAGAAAACTGTACAAATGTACTTTTTATGTTGTGCACGGAAAAGTGTATCATTTAGGTTGTGTTAAAGAAAATATATTTTGTGTTAAGGGACAACCTATCTTAGTGGGGAGGAAATGTTATGTATGTAGCTAAATGTTGTGCTATATAAATAGTGACCACTAGGGCGCATCAGTGTTCTGTAATTGGTTGAGTTCTCGTATGCAATAAACCAGTCTAGAAGAAGTGAGTGAACCAGCAAAAGCGTGTGAGTGTTGCTCTGGTGCGAATATAGAATTGTCTATATAAAGACATTAGGAAGCAACATAACAGTTCCTTCCTTCGCAGCAAATTATCAGACGAGTGACAGAAGCACTGCGCATAATTTGACCAGCAGTCTTTGTGTCCATAGTTTGTGAAACCATGATGCCCAGCGCAACTCCAAAAAGGACAAATGAGCGTCCGGCTTATGGCTGCGCCGGACAGGGCTTTTAAAATCCATAGGCTATGTCCTGCCTAAATTCCAACGTATGGCCACCCTATCGCTAACTGGTTTACCAACTCTTTCTCCCGCTCATTCTGCCACTCACGTAGCCTACCTGCGTATCGCTAAGGCCTCGGCTACACCACGAAAACGTCAGGCATATTTGTACATATTATTACCGTTTTCACACCTTTAACCACACCCGTGAAAAACATCTCCACTCTGCAAACACTACACTTCCTCCCGTTGCCTTTTAGTCACTTATACAATTGCGTTTTAAATCCACGAAAAACCGGATGGAGACATTTCACTCGATCTCTTGTACTCGCCGGCGGTCCCATACCAAATTTAATACCTCCCTTTCAAAAATTCAAGACATCCCAGACAATTTAAGACTTTTTTAGGCCTTAAAAACCGAAAGTTGTATTTAAGACTTTTTAAGGATCCGCGGGAACCCTGTATTAACTGCCACCGTGTATTAACCTCATAGCTGAGGAAAATTTGCAAAATCAATGTATAAACCAGTTGGGAAAGTTGGGAAATTAGTTAGGAAATTACACACATTTGGATTACAAATGCCTAGAGACCGGAGAAGCCACACATTCTCACCGTCCTCTCCCGTTTTCTCCTTCTTCTTGACGCGTTTGATCTTCTTCTTGAAGACGCGCGTGAGGAACTCGGCGAACTTGTTGTTATCTCCGAGGGAGGCCTGGAAGGTGGCGGCGATGGTGCGCTCCCTCTCCTGCAGCTTAACGATCTCCCTACGCTTCAGCTCCAGCTGCTTCTTACACTCCTCCAGCTTTTCCTACAACACACACACACACACACACACACACACAATCAACTTTAGCATGTAGACTTATAGATTTCCCTCATGCATCAGAACCTTCTTGAACATCAGATTCTTGTAGAACATCAGATTCTTCTAGAACAGAATCCTGGCACCCACTGTGAGCTCGTCCTCCTCCTTCATGCGGGCGTTGAGGCGTCCCTGCAGCGTGTTCTCGCGCTTCTCAAACTCCTTGAGCAGCAGCAGCTCCTGGAAGAGCGTGACGTGGCGCAGGTCGGCCAGCTTCATCTGGATGTCCAGACTCAGCTTCTCGTGCCGAAGCAGACACAGCTCGGCGTCGAAGCACCACACCGCGCTCTCTATCTGCAGAGAGAGAGAGAGGGAAGAGGAGGATGAGGAGGGAGATAGAGAGAGGAGCGAAGACGGGAGAAGACATGTACATGAAAGATGGAAATGAATGGAAATTAAGTTGTTGACATTTTAACAACAACCACTCTATAGGTATGCATTCCTAACCAAGCCAAAATGAGTACAAGATACACAAGATACAAGATAAACACACACAAACACACACACACACACACACACACACAAGACCGCCCTCACCTCCTGCAGCAGGCTGTCCTGCAGATCCAGGTTCTTAATCTCCTCCACTCTCCTCATCTCCTCCTCCAGCTCTGTCTCCATCTCCTGCTCTTCCTCTCCCCCCACCTCCTCTTCACCAGTCTGCCTGGTTCTGCCACTTTCCTTCCTCTCCTCCTCCTCCTCCTCTCTTTTGTCCCTCCTTCCCAAGCTCTGCCAGCAGGTGGTCCCCCTCCTCCCCCTCGTCTGCACCTCCTCCTCCTCTTCGCTGCACCTCCCTGGCCTTGAGCAGGGCGTCGTAGCGGCGCAGGGTGTCGCGCGTGTAGCGCAGCTTCTTCTCTGGGGTCTCCTCGGGCAGCAGGGTGGGCAGAGAGGGCAGCGGCTGGCGCTTGGAGGCGGGCAGACGCTCCTGGACCTCCTGCAGACGGTGGAGCAGTGAGCGCAGGGAGGCGAGCAGCGCCACCTTGCTGTCGCGGAGATCCATCACTCGGGTGTTCATCTCCATCTTTTGGTTGTAGATCTGTAGTCATACATGGACACACAAATATAGTCAAGTATAGAACAGGGGAGCCTCATATGCTGCAGTTGAACTAAGCTTTTGAGGAAAAGATGAGTGCTCAAAACATTAAAAATAGTTTTAGAAGACTGGTCTAATGGAAGCTAATTGTTGAGCTATTTTGTCTATTTTGCGGCCGGTGTAGCCCCGGGGTTAGGGTGTTTAGTGCTACTGACCCTCTCCTCCAGAGTGACGAGCTGGGCTCTCTTCTTTTCGGCGTTCATGCGCAGGTGTTCAGGGACGCTGAAGTCTTTGGCCGTCTTGAGCTTGAAGTCGCCCATGTTCTCAGTGGCACTGCGGATGGCCAAGACATCCGCTGGGTCCTCACAGTCTTCACTGGGCTTGGATGCGTAGCTGTGCACACACACACACACAGATATATGCTGTGTGTAGGCACATGTACTACTATATATGTGTGGCAGAAACAAACTGACAAATTGGTTGGCTGAATGAATAACTACATGATTTATTGATCAATTAATTGAATGAATGAATGAATGAATGAATGAAGTGATCATACTTAATTTACATTGTAAGGGATTCATCACAAAACAACACCTAATCCTTCCAATTCTACTCAGACTCACACACACACACACACACAGAGGTACTGATTGGCACCCACAGTTCGTCCCACTCCTTCTTTCTCTTCTGTATCTTGGCTCGGGCCTTCTCTGCCTTCTCGGCCACCTTGCGGAGTTTCTCTGCCTGTCGGCCAATCAGCTTGCTCACACTGGGCTTCATGCGGGACTGAAGCACTCCGGAGCCAGCCGCTCCCAGCTCGTCTGAGGACAGTGGTGGGAAAAGGGGATTAGAGCTTCTATTTGATTCTATTAGATTTGCTTCTAACTTGAGACGGAGACAGGAAGCAATAGCCTGGAAAATCCAGACCCTGGTAATCTAGAAAGATTAAGGGTCTGGCCACGAATAATGAAAATGGCCCAACTCGAGGGGCGGCACCAAGCATGCGTTTGAAAATCTCACTGCACGCAATTGGATAACACTACCTACGACCAATGTTTACTAAATGATTCGTTGCAGTGCTGTCGTCATCTGTTTAGCTCGCCTCTGGCCTGCCTATATCAGATACACCGATGTGATTGGTTCCTTGCGATGCAAGGGGTAAAAGTAACGTGCATCATTACTCATTGCCAGAGTGTCTTGCAGAGACAATTCTAATTGTGCTCTCGCGAGAACTCTGGATTTCCAGGGTAAGAAAGCAACACATCACAAGGCAAAAGCTAGTTAAGAAGTGTAGCTAAGAAAGCTAGCTAAGACATGTAGCTAAGAAGTCACCTAAGAAAGGTAGCTAAAAAAGCCAGCTAAGACATGTAGCTAAGAAGCTAGCTAAGGAACATATAGGGTTGCCACCTGTGTCTGACAAAAATCCTGGACATTTTGACCATCCAATCGACCTTTTTGTTTGTAAGCAATGGCGCCTTTTGCACATCTAACCCAAGATAAAAACAGTCATTCTAAGCGACAAATCTATAGCTAAAATTAGTAAGAATGACAATTTCTAGTTATTTGTTTAGTTAATTGCTTTATTTAATAGCAGACCTATTATTTTGTTATATTTTCAACAGTTTTTAGTTGTGGACACCTGGGGGCAGTATTGAGAAAAAAAGGGGAATACATAATTAGGTTCTGCTTCTTTGCTTATGTGGAATAAAAACAATTAATGTCATTCAGTGTCCAGGATTTTTATTTTTATTTTCCTGGACAGACCATGAAAATCCTGGACAATCAGGAAAATCCTGGACAGGTGGCAACCCTCGGAACATAGCTAAGAAAGATAGGAATAATGAGTGAAATACCTAAACCAAAAATGTGAGTGGAATTCATTCAAGTCAAATCCAATTTCAGTCTGTTGTCTCGTCCTTCTGGCACATGTTATACTAGCAGAATCCAGTCACACCTGAAGTGGTGTGGTACCTGGGTCAGTGACGGGTCCCTTGCTGGGGTCGGCCATGCTACGACGGCGCTCCGTCATGCCAGGTCTTCTCCCGGTCCGGGTACGCTGCTTCAGCAGGTAGAAGTGGTCGGACAGAGCCAACAGCCGGTAGGTGGAGATACGGTGCTCACTACGTAACGCCACCACCGTCACCGTCTCTGACACCAGAGAGTCCCAGAACCTGCGTACACACACACAAATACACGCACACATGGATGCATGCACGCACACACACAAACACACACATGCGCACAAAAACACACACACACACTAGAGATGAGCCAGCACAACCTGCACACCACCGAGTCTAATGAACACAAGGCTTATACTGAGTGAGCACTGAAGATGGAGCTGGCAGAGTTGTCTTTCTGTGTGGTAATGTTAAATATTAGATTAGATTAGATTCAACTTTATTGTCATTTAGCAGAGTACAGGTACAGAGCCAATGAAATGCAGTTGACATCCAACCAGAAGTGCAAAAGAAGCATTAAATACCAAAGGTTGAGTACATTCTGCACAGGTTGAGTGCAGTTGTGTAGACAAGATTAATTATGTACAACAGTGTATAGTTAGATAAATACAGGTTAAGCGCAGGTTATGAAATATAAAAAATAAATATATTGTGCAGTTTTGGGTGTTAGCAGTGCAAGGGCATTGATGAAACAGTTCAGTAAATGTAAGTAAATGTAAACAGGTAAACGGTGCAGTCAATGTAAACAGGTAAACAGTGCAGAAGTAAAAAGTAAACAGGTAAACAAGTAAACCGCTAAAGTGCAAATGCTAGTCAGGAGGTGTAGTTTTGTTCAGTAGTGTTACAGCCTCTGGAA
>NC_063204.1:20432756-20492756 GCF_017589495.1 Alosa alosa
AGACACATCCATGGCCGTGATCAAACCGGCGTGAAAGGAGAAGAGACACTCTGGGTCATGGGTCTATAAAACATCACACAGCACAACGCATACAGCCATGACGTGGACACACACAACATAGCACAAATCAACACAATTCAACACAACTCAACACAGCCATGAGGACACACACAGTAACACAATACAACACAATGCAAAGACGCATCATTCAAAACATCACTGACAGCTGCACAAAACACTCCATAAACTAGATCTACATCAACTAGCATGAAACACTTCATCTACCAGCATCATACTTACCATATTGGAGAAGGACAGATCAAGCTTCCAAATGGCACCATCTGAATCCTAAGAAGACACATCAAAGACATTTTACCACATACTGCCTCCAAAGACTTTCAAGTTCAGCACATAAACAATAGCCAATGTAAAAGGCAGTGAACTGCTATTGGTCAGAGGACACTGTAAGACACACGGCCAGCTCCTGTGAAGTTCGGACCTGGGCAAACCAGATGGGGGTGTCTGGACAGGTGCTCTTCACCATGGACACCAGGCTGACGTTGCGTCCAATCACCATCTCGTTCATGGGATCCAGTTCCACCTGGCCGCTGTCGTCCGTGCAGTCCGCCTGGTCGATGCTCTCAAAGTCCCAACTCTGTGGATAGAGTATGGACACACAAAATCAGCCAGACACAAGTATATGTACCCATATTTGTTGACTGAGGATTTGTCATGATTTTCAAGAATCAGAATGTAGGTTTTTAAGGCTCTGTATTGAAACTGATTCGGTGTAGTGTGGCTGTACAGGTACTACAGAAGGCCGAAAAGCACTAGATACCTTTGTATTATATGGACTCTTTATTTAAGTAAAGTTTTACGTTTTTGCCTTTATTTAGACCAGTGGTTCTCAAACTTTTCCTGTCATTAGGTGGGGAAATTTCAAGTAAAGCCCCACCTAACCCCATCAACCAGGCAAAATGGTTGCATTTTGGTTCCACGTTACATTTCCTGTCTCGGTCTGCTGGATCAGATGTTATTTTAATTCATATGTCGGTCTGTTTAGGACTCCTATGTTTGTGTGTGCCTACCGGTATTTTGTTTTGAATCTATGATCTTCCTCGTCAAAAAAGAAAGGCATTATTAAAGATAGGCACAAAAAGTGCAGTTATGGGTAGGTAATTTCACTGTAATACTTGTGATTCCTCCCCAACTAAAACATGCTGCATCGGCTTTCAATAGGTCTCACCCTGACAGCTCCGTCGATGCCGATGGTCAGGAGCTCGCCCTCATCCAGGGAGAAGTGCTGGATAGTGCCGATGTGGCACGTCCTGCCGCCCTTCCGGCAAATCTCCACCTTTATCAGCCCGCCATCCCACAGCAGCATGTTGCCCCATTCGGAACCTGACAGGACCTGTGGTAGGGGAGGATAAAGCTTTATGTAAGCACTGCAAGAGTAAGTGTGTGTGTGAGTGAGTGTGTGTGTGTGTGTGTGTGTGTGAGTGTGTGTGTGTGTGTGTGTGTGTGTGTGTGTGTGTGTGTATGTGTGTGTGTGTGTGTGTGTGTGTGTGTGTGTGTGTGTCTGTGTGTGTGTGTGTGTGTGTGTGTGTGTGTGTGTGTGTGTGTGCACGCGCGCGTTAGTGTCAGTGAACAGACAGCATGGCCAACCTTGCCGTCTGGCAGCTCCACATAACCCTCAATATCAGTGAGGGCAGTTCTCCCATATCTCCCCAGCTCGCCTTGCAGTTTCAGGCCTGTGAAGGTGTTGGCCATCTTCCAGAACCTATCAGATCACATCAGCAAACCATGTCTATTCATATGAGCATGACTATCATGACAAAGTAACACATTATCACTCTCTGGTCACTGTGTTTTATATAACTTCTATATAACATATAACTTCTGTGGCACTAGCTGTGCCTCATTTTTCTGTACAGAGAGGCACAACATTCACAGTTTGACAATACAAACAGTATCAACAGCATTGCCAGTAGCAGAAATTGATAGCCACAGACTTGATGTGTCCCGATCCGGACGTGGTGAGCTGGCCGGGGTTATCGGTGGAGAAGGTGACCCGGTAGACGTCCTGCGAGAAGGCTTTGCATCTCAAGATCACCTGCTCCTGCCTCCAGTTCCACAGCGTGAGCATGTAGTCGGTTGCACTACCCACGCTAGCCAGCAGGGCGCCATCGCGGTTGAAGTCCACACAGCTGTAGGCCTGCTCTGTGCCCCCTGCAGAGCAGACGGATTACAGACTCAGTGTCACACCAGGCGTCAGATTGCACTTGCACCATTGTCAGAATTTCAGATGCAAGCACACACACACACAAATTGATGGATATCCAGAATGGAAAACCCCTGGACACATGTGATATGAATCATCAAGCGGTTTGTGAGATTTTAGTGTATGATGAACTTGTGTAAATTACAGTATTTGGGATAGTAGTGAGTCATGTTCACACGTCTACTGAGCACACAGCTGTGGGTTGGCCTACCTCTGAGGATGCGGTAGGGCCTCAGTGAAGGATACTCATAAATAATGATATCCGGCTCATGGGCCTTCTCTGCTACGGCTACATATCCCTTACTGGGATGACACTGCAGGGAGACAAAACAGACTCTTAATTTGAAGCATATATGCAAGAGAATTCTTTGGTCCTAACCTGCACATTAGTTTGATACAAGCATGTGCACATTGGTCTGACCAACATGTGTATGAAATAAGTAGAATACAGATGTATTACAAGTTTACATATTGATTATTACAAAAGTAGTTTTTACACACGCGAGTGTGTGTGTGTGTGTGTGTGAGTGTGAGTGTGTAAGAGCAGGTGTGTGTGTGAAACAGGTGTGGTCCTCTTGTTACCATGATAGCGCCAATGCCTCCCCCTCCACATGAGCGCAGGTAGCGCTGCTGTTTGGTCCTCATGTCCAGGAGGACAAGCAGGTTCCCTGCCACAAAGGTCAGCGTGTGCTCATCCAGCACCTGCAGATTAGCTCTGCGCTCACAGTCATAACCAAACGAGTGACTATTCCACGGTCAAGGAGGAACTCTATACAGGGTAAGAGTCAGGTTAAAGCTGTGCAACCTATGCAGTGGCCTTTAGGGATTGTTATATCATCTCACTGACAAAACTGACTGGCCCAATCCCAAAGTCTGGACTCACACTCACAGACTTTGCTGCGCGTTCTCGTGAAATTCGTAAGGGCTTAGGGCTGTCCCAATATCGCATTTCAAAGGGCATGAGGGTTTGAGTACATACTTACCGAGCCCTTTGCATGAGTCTGCATTGCAGACTTCACCAAAGGGAATTACCCACAGTTGAACGCGTTGTGACTTTTACTGCGGAGACCATAGGGAAATCCGGAAATTACAAAGGTAAACAACAGCACGACACACGTGCATGATGCAAGTGTCAGCAACATCTTTGTTATTAAATGTCGCCAAGATAACATGTGATCTCGTGAAGTGCTGTCTCAATCCCATTTATACCTATCTGAGCCCATGTGCCCTCACATACTCACTCACTTAGCACCTGAGATCAATTAAATCTGTGAGTCTTTAGTCCTCAGGGCTCACTTTGGGATTCAGCCACTGAGAGTTAAACTTTTCCACAGTATTGTAGATGGGAGGGTATTTAGAGAAGCCCATTGATGACAACAACACTTTCAACCTCCAGTCTCCAGCTAATTAGTTGTGCTTAACATGAGAGCATTGAAGCACAGGAATAGAGTAAAGGGAATTCAGGAACTTAAAGGAATTTACAGCTGCAACACTTTATAAAGCAAAGATACTGTACACTCAACCAAGAAATAACAGGAAAAACATCAACATGCCTATTTTAGCATCAAATATGTGATGTCATGACCGTTGCCAAAGATGCAAGCAATTGAAGGATACGACAGGTGCAGCAAGTTCTCTGGGATGTCAGAGTCTGCGGTGGTGACAGGTCTCGAGTAGAGCTTCTCATAGTCATAGTACATGTCCACAGGAATCTCAACCACCTCTGGCTTCTCATCCTGCTCTTCTCCTTCAGACCCTGCAGTCTGAACCTCTTTAAAGGAAAGACATATAAGATACATCTTGTCAGTGCTGACGAAATATTAATAATAAACAATTTTCGTTTGGTAACGTTAGCTGTTACGTTATGCTAACGTTAGCTATCTTTTACATTTTGTATCTGTCACAGTCACACACACCTGTTATCATGTTTTAAATTATGCTAAATGTTTCGGAGAGTTGTAAAACATATACTGTATATGTGGCAACAAAGGATTCTGTAACATACTAGGTATTTGAAACATTTCACAAACTTTGAGACTGCAAATAGGTTTATTTACACACTACCTTGTACGCTAGGTTTGTCTGCTTTCTCTGAAGTGTCCATCTTCGTTTGACTATTGTTGCTGGGCAACGCAGGACAAGGCTTTTTATCGAGCGGTGCATGCTGGATTTTGTAGTTGAAAGGCGACACGGTAAATTTGGTGGAATGTACACGGAGCGAGGACGAGGTTGAACAAGTTTCACTATTACTAAGAAGAGAGGTCGCTGTGATGAAGGCTCATGTCCCTATAATGGAAGGTAGAGGTAGGCTTATCGTTACATTTCACTTGTTTGTACAATGTATAAAATGTGTATAATGGCAAGATTACTTTCCTGTTCTGAAGGGGAACGAACTGATTGTCGTCAACAAGGAAGCGAGCCAAGACAACATTTTGTAGACCTAGCTACTACTACTATTGAATGGTTCTTTAAGTAAACATGCAGCAATGATAACATTTATGGCCGTTGTTGATGGTTGTGGTGTTGAAGGCTTCTTTAGGAGCATACGTACACTTACATTCACATAGTTCATTCAGTAGTTCTCCCAGTTTTCTCCCACGATTACACAGCCCAGCCCAGCCCAGCCCAGCCCAACCCATGTCTTCTACACCACCTGTAGTAGCAGCAAGCCGTAATAGCTAAGTTGATCGTGTGAAAGTTGTACTGAGACATATGACACTTCTCTCTAGTCGTTTCCAAGGAATGGAGGTGACGGCTGCGAGGACACTCCGACGATGAATTCCTCTGGGAGGAATACTAGTTCAGGTGGGTAAAATCATGGATCTGATGCATGCATGCTCATCTAATCCTTTACCTTCTGATTATTTTCTAGATGAAGATTAGGATATAACAATGTATCCAACCAGTGTTTCAATATAGAGCTTTGCATATTGCTCCATAGAGTTTTTAATCCTGTATACTGAGGGTCCAGGAATGAAGCAGGATGTCAAGGCCCATCTCCTGGCCTCCCAGGAGCTGCTGGTCGAGTCCCTGTACAACCTCGCCCCTTTGCTGGACTGTGCCCTGGCCCGCGGGCTGCTGTCCCAGGACAACTACTACGAGGTGAAGGCGGAGAAGACACCCCCTAACAGGGCTCGGAAGCTGCTGGAGGTGGTACAGGCCCAGATGGATGAACGGGAGGCCTCCTGCTTCCTGGAGTGCCTGAAACGATGTGAACATCACTACCCTCGCCTTCGGTCATGGCTATCTCATAATACAGGTGTGCTATATATTATATTATGCACATTGCACAATAGTCCAAAAGAGCAATTGTGTACACTCTTTGGTTTTTTAAAATATATTGCCTTGTAGTCTGTATAAATGTTATTCATGCAAATAGACAAGACACAACGCAAAAACAATTCATTCTCCTGTATTATCCACCCAGATATCCAACGTGGACCAACAGGTATGTCTCTAGAAATACCTTGAAATAATTCATTGTGGTATACTGTAACTTTATTCCATTCTAATTGAAAGTCTAAGTGTTAAAAATGTTGTCTGTGGTTTGCTCCCAGAATGCCAACTTCAGAGCCAGTTTAGTGTTCTGTGTGCCCGCCTGGGTCACTCCACCCTGCCTGTGTCTCTGGCGCTGTTCTCCACTGGCATCATCACCCAGTTTGAGCTTGACCAGGTCCAGTCAGCAACCATCCTCTACCAGCAAGCTCAGAAGCTGCTGACCATCTGTCTGTCCAAGGGAGAGAGCGCATGCAGGGCCTTCTACAGTGCTCTGAACAACGAAGATGAGAACCTGGCAGAGGAGATCAGGAGTATGTACGACTTTATATTCACTATGTTATGGAATTCAAATATTTTAGTTTGACCTACAATCTCCTTGAAGTTGATACCTTTAAATCTCCTTAATTGGATGTACACATGCATTCAGGGAGGGTTTTAGGGTTGACTGAACTGGTAAAATATTGTAATGACAAATTAAAAAGCTCCATTTCAACAAGGGTTCCTTCAAAACACACTTTGGGGGAAAGAAGATCATAAAAAATTGCATTGGCAAGTAACTAACTAGCTGCATGTAATGTAGAGACCACCACATTAATCCTAGAGATTTTCCTGGTATGACATTATTGTAATGCTGTCATTTCAGCTGGTGGTTTGCCTGAAGCTCTTCCTGTTTTGTCGGTGGAAAATGAATCTGACGTCAACAGTTTCCCAATAGCTGTTGAGGAGACCAGTGCTGCTTCTGCAGAGGCTGACTCGCAGTCAGGTAATGAACATGTCATAATCCACATATAATGCTACACTTTCCTTAATAAAATCTACCATTATAGTAAACATACTGTTTACATATTAGAATATTATATCATCTCAACATATTATGTTTATGGTATTTAGCTGATGCTTTTGTCAGCATTCAGTAATGCTAGTGACTTTGGAATTCTGGAGTCTGGTATCAGATGAAATTAAAACTGCACCCTTTGGCAAGAAACACTTTAGGTGGGTTTGGCGCACATAGAATAATGACTATACTGAAAAGAAGCCCATGCCTAATAAGAATTATGGTGGAGGGGCTGTGATATTGTGGGGCTGTTTTTATTCTCAAGGGTCTTGGGAACCTTATTAAGGTGAATGGTACATAAACCCCAAGAAAAACCTGAACATTTTCTGGAAATCTGTCAATCTCTGCCAAGAGCCAAGACACTAAAAGTGGGTCATGAATGGATCATTCATCAGGTCACTGAACCAAAGCAAACATCCAAATCAAAATAAAAATGGTTTACTGGACAGAAAATCAAGCTTCTGCCATTGCCATCTCAAATGACTCCCCTGATGTAAACTCCATAGAAAAACAGTGCAAAGAGCAGAATGTGCAAGTGTGGACCTAGGAATCTGGACGATCTGGGGTGATTTTGTAAAGGTGAATGGTCTTAATTCCCTTGCTTTGTATTCTCTGACTTTATGGGGTGTCATAGGAGAATATTATTACAAGCCAAGGGGTGCCAATAATTGTGGGCGACCTGATATTGTTAAAAATATTAATTATTTCCTTTTTTTCTCAGAATAAATTTGTTTCCCTTCAAAGTTGGATTTTTCCTCATTATTTTCATTATGAGACTACAATTATACATTGAAATGTAATAAATGTATGCCTGTTTAGTCAACTTTAGCAGAGGTTCCATAATTATGGAGGGTACTGTATGTTGTGGCATTCATAGATATATTTATATACTGCTTATGTGGTATACTGGAATAGTAAATCTACCGGTGTACTACTGCATGTCTGGTATCAATTGGTATACTCCTTTAACTATCTAAATTAACTAATTTTTCACATACTGTAGGTATACTACAGGAAGTGCTGGGCCTGCTGGGTATTGTGAGTGGAGAGGCCAGGCTGAATATCTGTGAGCTGGGGGTCATGCTGGGTCTGCCCCGCTGGTCAGTCAGGGAGGCCCTGTTGGAAGAGGTGGGGGTCGAGGATGGAGTTCAGCTTGAGGTGATGGTGGATCTTTTCCTCCAGAAGACCCAAGATGCACCACTTTTGCTCAGCAGAGTTCAGCAGTGTAACATTCAGAGTAGGTACTCCTCTTTAATGTCAATTAAATGTACTTCAATCATTTACATTTACTTTATTTACCACACCCTTTAATCCAAAGTGACATACTCACACTACAAATATACGTCACCCACAATTATTGGCACCCCTAGAAAATCATATATACAAAATGTATGAGAGACATTTTCCTATTTATATGTATGTGATGACTGGTTTGTGCCTTGTTTTACTAGCTGATTTGTAGGAACCAATGACTGTCTATAGACAGTGTAGGAAGCAACAACTTAAACAATAACGTATAACATATCTGCTGGGTCACCTGCTGGCCTGACAGGTCTTGAATCCATTCCCTGCATTCCTTGGATTAAGGGTGCTGTGAATGACTGTTGCAATGTAATCACAAATTCTCCCTAATCCTACTTAGGAGCACAGCTGTCTGAGAGAGGTAGCCTATTGCTCAAGCTTCTTCAGGAAGCTGAGTCACTTCTCCATCGCAGGGACTTCCTGCACGGTGGGGGCCAAGCCTGCACTGGGGACCTCAGAGACATGGTGGAGGCCATCTTCATCTTCCTGCTGAGGGAATGCATGGCGCAGGTCCTGGAGGAACCCATCTCTGAGCCAGGCAGGAGCGCGCTGGAGTGTGTTGCCGAGTTACGGGCTGGAGACATGGTAGATGTTTCCTTGCTCCAAGAGTTGGAGGAATGCCTGAGAGATGGAGGAGCAGAGGCCATGGGACAGAGTGCACGAGTGCTGGCCCAGATCCTACGAGACCTCCACCCTCAACAGCACTGCCTCCACCTGTCTCCTCCACAAGATGGGACGTACTCATGCCGCCCACGGAAAATCCACAGGATCACGCGCTTCTGTGGTCTGCTCACTCGAGTCATTCGCAAAGTGGGTAGAAGTAGTGGGTTTTCACTCTCTGCTGCCGCGATAGACCAAGATGAACATTTGCTAACCAGACAGCACAGAGAGGTCTGTGTGCGAGTAGCAAGGCTGCTGGAGAGAGTGCGGCCAGATGGTGGTGCCACTGCCCATCAGGGTGACTCTGACGCTGCCATCACACAGCATCTCAAATTCACCTTGTCCCAGGAGGGATTCAGAGCTGAGGTCTTTGATGCTGGGATGAGGCACCGTTTGCTGGGGATGCTGGAGTTCAGCCCTGCACGGATGGGACTGGGGTCTCTAATGCAGCTTCATCTGGAGACCCTCGCTGGGCTTGAGCGCTACCTGCAGCAAGGGGAGCACCACAGCTTCCAGTTTGCTATAGAATCCGTGCGAACGCTCGGAGGGGCACAGCTGTGTTCCGTAGAGCATGTGCGAGGTCCGGTTGCCATCGACAACGGCTTAGAGGAGGTGTACTGTTTTATGACATCAGAGCCGACCTCATTCCTGGTGAGAGTTTGTTGCCGTGGCTATGAAAGGGAGTGTCGGTTTGAGGTGTGCAACCCACAGTGTGTACGTCTTTCTCAGCTGGACTGGGCCACTTTACAGGACACACACAGGGTCACAGAGGGGATAGTTCTAGCTGAGGAGGGAGGCTGTGTATGGGTGAGAGAGGGGGACATGGGCTGGATGGAGAAACTACAGGTTGAAATGCAAAGAAATCGTTTGCAACTGAATGACCAAGGGTGCTGCTTTAAGGTCACCAGTCAGGAGTCAGAATGCAAGATCAAGTTCATTTATAAAAATGGACGAATATCAGCATGTGCTGTTACAAACTGTGATATCCTGTAATTTTCCACTTTACTTTTCAAGGGGGAACAACCATAACAGTACTTTTGCACATGTAGAGGGGAGCAGGACTCGGTTTCTGCAAGTGAAAGTTGAAGAAAAGTGCTGAATCTATGTTTATGGGAGTATGACTCTGCATTTCCTGTGTGTGGACACACATACCACAAAACAGGAAGGCGGATTTCACTGCTACAGACTTCACTATTGTACCACTTTCTTCTCTGAAGTAAAACCTATTCATGTATACAATAATACACACATAAATAATCACACAAGACAAGTACATAAATGTTGATTTTTTTTTTATATTTAATAACTTAATTGACACACACAAACAAATACATTTAATGTAAAAAAACACATCACTGCATTGCAATAAAAACTGTGAAAACAAATGCTCAGACACCCTTCATAATAGAAAGATAAAAAGCCAGAGATTGTACACAGCACTACAAGTATGTAATGTATGTGAAATACATTATTGTAACTAGTATGTGGCAATCTGCCCTGTTACTGTACGTGAGCAGACAGTGCAAACCAGCCATCTCCCCTTCGCCTTTCCACCTGCATGAGTATCACAAAATCATGGTACAGACTTTGAATTAGTCATTTACTCTCAAACAGAAAGAGTAATATCATTTTCCCATGGCTGAAAACATTCGAAACTTTTGAAATGTTTGCTATGTTTATTGTCAATAATGTGAAGTGAGCCAAATCATTACCTGAGGTCTCTGTCTTTGGTTTTCTACTCCGTTAAGATTTTGAGGTGAGATTCCAGCAGATCTGAAAAGGACGTATTTTAGCATGTTGCTGACCTGCTTATCATATAACGGTATTCAAGTTCATTCCTTACCTTCGGCTACCACCACTGGACTGAGAGCAAGAGTCCCTTTCAGGCACAGACATCGCCACCTCAGGGGTCCTTCTCGAAATACCTGCAAAGGAGAAGGAGAATATTTCAGCCATAACGCTTAAGATTTAGGAAGTATGGGAGACCTGGAAAGCCAAGCATAGAAACAGCTGCATGACACACAGTCACAATGCAGTACATCTGACATACCGGTCACTGGGCCTCTGTCAAGCCAGCATATGAGGAGACGATACACAATCATAAACAAAGCCATTGCCTTTCTGGGGCAATGCAGTGAAGAACATTTAAAACTGTTCTCCAACACCAAAAACGTGCTCCTCATCACCCAGCTACCCACCCTTGGATGCCATACTGTACAAACCTGAGGCAGGGCTTTCGGACTCGGAGCGGACTGGTATGGGGGAGACACAGGGGGACATATGCATAGAGGAGCTCTGTCTCTGCTGCTCGATGAGCTCCAGCAGTTTGCTCCGTGCTGCTGAACTCTGCCTACTTAACTCCAGGAGTCGCTCTTCCATGTTAGTCGCTGTGTGCTGCACTGACTGAACACTCTGGATCACCTGCGCACAAGACAACACACGGTAAGTTCTGGTAAACATACATACAATGGTGAATGAGTAGGTGTGCACAATAGTTTGCTTGTGACTAAAAGGCTACGTTTACACAGTAAGTTAAATGTGACCGAATTCCGATTTTTCGCTCATATGTTGCACAATTCCGATGTGCAGCATGGATGTGTACGGTAAACAGGAAAAAAGCACTTAGATTCCGATATTTTCAGATTGGTTTCAGGCCTCATTCATATGCAGAAATAAATTAGATGTGAATTGGATATCTGCCAATGTGACTGTCGTCTAAACAGGCAGATTGGATATTCCGTCATTTTCAACTTGCACATCTTTGAAAATGCCCACAGTCTTTCATCTTTTCACATTTCCATCAGACATAATGTTGCTTTCATGTGCACGACTGGCAGAACGGTGAAATTAAAATGAAAATGGAAAAGCTGCAATAAGGGCCCTCATCTTTCTTTTTTTCGTCTTAAAACAACACCAGTAGCCTATTTAGCAGACCTCTCGATACTTCGGAAACAAAAGTAAACAACTAGCCACTGAAATAGCCCTAGAATGCGAATGCTAAAGCTTGTGTGATTTCGTGCATTTGCAGTACTGCATATATGTTTGCTCTCATTTCGGTGACCAAAATCCCTCTGGTGCGCATGCGGGTTGTCTCAAGTGTTTATCAAATTAGTGAACCATGTACACTCAGATATCTGATATGGGCCACTCTGAAACGTAGATGTACAGGCAGTCCAAAAATTCGGATTTAGGCAGAAAATCAGAACTGTGCATCAAGGCCAGCCGGTGTAACCGCAGCCAAAGTGAACCCTTGCACTGTTCTGAGGTCTGTACCTGTTGCACTTGCGGCTGATGCCCTGCTGGTGGCGCTATTCTCTGAACTGACAGGCTGGCTGGTGAGGATCTCCCAGAAGTCTGTTCTCTGGAGGTGTACGACCCAGCTGGAGACACACGCCTCTGTTCCAGCTGAACCCGCAACTGGGCATTCTGTAGGGCCAGCTCGGCGATCTGGGCCTGCACTGCATCTTGGGAAGGCAGGAGGCCGAGGGAGTGGTCCATCAACGAGGTGGGGCGGGGCAGACTGGCGAAAGAGCTAGGCGAGGAGCGGTCCAGTTCCTCCCGTGAGCCTCGATGACTTCCTCCTGCAGCGGAAGCATCGTACTGCAGCACCACACCACGGGCTTCTCCTGTACACAGAGGTGATGTCAAGACTCCTGCATCCGAATCACACACCGAGTGAGCAACTAGTCAGTGCAAAAGAGCTTCTGGGTGTCAGCTAAACATAATATTTTGTTCTCTAATGATAAGATACATTGTTAGCCTAATACACTGAGGGCTCAGATGAGTAGCTCACTATGGTCTAGGACTGCTTGACTATGACAAAATTCATTATCACGATTATTTTATTCAATATTGAGGTCACAATTATTAAACACGGTTACTGAGTACATCCATTTTCACAACTTAATTCTTTCACAAAAATATATATTTTTTTTTAATATAATCCTACAGAAAAAAAAGACTTCCAAAATACAATGCACATGACAAAAGGAAAGCATTGTTATGAAACTGAACATAGCAAAATAATCATTATATTTCGATTATGTTGTTTTCATGTCATAAGCACAATTAATCAATTAATTTGATTAATTGTACAGCCCAAGTCTGCTCCTACTCCCACTTTTATGAACTGAGTCTTAACCCTTGTATTTTGTGTGACACTGGAAATGGAGCTGCTATGCAAGAAACATTAATATGTTGACAATAAAATAATCAATCAATCAATCTCTCTCACCTCCTGTAGCTCTGCTGGAAGGGGCCAGACTGTCCCTCTGTCGGGGGGGAGAGAGCAGCACTGCGGGGGAGATGGGCTGAGGCTGAGGGGGGAGCTTCACTGGGGGCTGGGGGTCTGACAGTACAGAAGGAGACACATGACCAATCCCTCTAGGCAGCCTGACTAATGTGTGGCGTATCGTACAGAATGAATTATGAAACGATAACTGAGGGAAACAAGTCAGTATGAAAGTCCATATGTTTCTTTCTGTTAAAGTATAAACCTTTCGTGTTAGGCCTGCTTTAACTCACAGATATCAAAAGTGTTGGTGAGCTTTACTAAGGGATCGAGACCTCTTAACTATTTAGCATCACAGGGTCCAATAGATGTGCTAATATCCATTGAGTGTTTATTTACCTTGGACAGGAGTGTCCTGTGGCTCTGGATCCCCCTCTGGTTGGAGAGGGCCCAGATCTCCCAGAACCAGGACCACTGAGTCCAGACGCTCCTCCAGCTCAGTGACTCGCTGCTGCAAGCCAGCCTGTGAAAACACAAATTCATTAAAATTACAGACAAGCTAGCCGCAAACCTACAACCACATATGTAAAACACCCAATCAGTGTAAATCAGGTTGACACTGATTTTTGTTCTAGCATAATACAGTGCTTCAAGTTCCCATAATACAGTAAGGTAAAAATAACAATGCTGTTTCTTATTTTTCCATCAAAGTTTACTGCAGTAATAAAGAAGACTACCAACATCGTTGATACTGTGCGACACATTCGCTATCTTGGTACAAATATCACTCTGCCACAATGCTGTCAGAAGGTTACGCTAGGACTATGTAAATATACAACACAACTACCTCTATTTTTTTTATATATGTTCTATATTTTGATATATGTTCTATATTTCAGTCTCACACTTTAATGTCTGTATGTGGTATGTCTGTATATATATATATATATATATATTTTTTTTTTTATTGTCTATGGCTATGTCTATGTCTTAAGTATGTCTATGTCTGTATTTAAAGTATGTCTATGTCTGCATGGGAAAGTAAGAAATGAAATTTCAATTCTTTGTATGACCAGTGCATTTAAAGAAATTGACAATAAAGCCGACTTGACTTGACTTGACAAATATGACTATTAGGACCTTAGATACATAAATGTGTTTGTGGGGTATAGTCACTGACCTGCAGGTTGGCGCTCTCATCTTTCAGATTAAGTGTTTCAGCAGTCAGGGCATCAATGAGCACCCTCTGCTCCATCACCACCTCCTCCAGTCTCCTCCTCTCCTGAGCCTCCCTCTGCGCCTCCTCTTCTCTCTGCACACACAGCAAACAAATGCACATGCAAGGCATGGATGACCCTTTTTTGTCGGTTTTTGAAGAATCGGGTACCCCATTAGTGCTAAATGGGTAAGGGGATTTGTATATTTTGATACTTCAAGCTATTGGCAGTACTCCTGATCTGTGTTTTGGCCATGCTGCTCACCTGTCTGAGATGGCGAGCCAGCCGACCAATAGTAGACACCAGATCCACTGAGAAGCCTGTGAGACCGTGGTTGGGCCTGTGGAGCTCTGGAACCGACCTGGGCTCCTGGGGGTCAAGGGAGTCCAACTCTGTCTCGACCTGCCCCAGCATGCTTCGCAGCATCTCCAGGCTACTCTGGTTACCGCTTAGGGAACTGAGACTTGATCCGTCCAGTCCTGATTCAGCACAGCGCCCCCTACTTGACCTGGAGGCCCTGTTCTTCTTGCCTGTTCAAACACACACATACACACACACACACACACAATCACGTATTCTTTTTCTTCAGGTCAAGATGATTCTTGAATATACCAACATTCGGTCTTGCCCTGATTGGTGATAAACATGTAAATGCATCTCCTTGGTTTCGAGGCATTATCTGTAGGGGGGCCTACCCAAGTGTGGGCGTGTGGAGTCAGGGTTTAGCACCTGGGTCACCAGTGTGGATGACTGGCCCGACTCTGACTGCGACTGAATGGACCGTAATCGGTTAACCGCCACAGTGGCATTTAGGGCTACAAGACAAGAAAACAAATCTCATATTCAGGTAAGGATATACAGGTAAGAGAGGAAGAAACAGGAAGAAAAGACTTTTATATACAACAATATTACAGACTCAAAGTCCAGATAAAAGACACACACAACACAGATAAAACCTGCTTGTTCTTGAGATGGTTTCGGGTTACAGGGTGTCTGTGGTGGGCTTTGGTTGTCCAGTCTCTCAGCTCTCTGAGCACTCTTGGTCTTTTGTGGTGGGCCTTGATACCTACAACCAGTACATATCTAGTGCTTTAGTACTTAACCAATCATAGGCCATTAGACTGCAGATCAGTGAACTAATTAGAGGTGAAGGTTAAGTACCGCTGAGAGTCACTTGGGGAGTTGAAGCTAGAATCAGGCACTTCACCACTGTACTCTTCCTCCAGTTCATTTAAGGCCTGGAAGACATAGATGGATCAAGACTGTGTGTAAAATGTACACTGCTGGAAAAATACTGAAGTCATCAAACATGACTGTACACACCCACACACAGGGTCAATACCTGTGGGTCCATCATTGACTGGCTGAGGACTGACAGGTGGGTCGGAGGATCAGGTCTCTGCAGCACAGGCAACTCAGAGTCAGAACCACCATTTGGTGCTACAGTGACACTTGGGAACCCTGTAAACACACACACACACACACACACACACACACACACACACACACACACACTCTATTACTGAGCAATTTTTACACAAAATTTGCCGTGCAAGCCCACATAACAAGGTACAGTACCTGCTTGCCTACGTGGAGCATCGCCAAATAGGTCCTTGACCACAGCCATAGCTCTGTCTGACCTGGCCAGAACATCCTGCAATGTGTATTGGTCAGAGAACACCTAGACAGAGGGATGGCATTGTCTATCAGGTAACCATAAACCACTCACCACTGACATAAAGACATAAATGAAGCTGTCAAAAAAAAAAAAACTGTCCAACTATTTGTAGCTTAACCAGCACTGAATTATATTAAATGTCTCTACTAAAGCCTGTCTTGACGAGCGTGCATTGTGTTGGCCACCTCTCTAAGGAGGTTGAGTCGATACTTGTCCAGTCCTGGTGGAGTAGGCGGCTGGTTTTTCCCTCTCCTACGTCTCAGGGCCCTCTCTCTCAGCTCCCACTGTGCAGCCAGTCGGTTTTGGGACTTGTGCATCTCATGGCGTTGAGACTGGCAAGAAAAGAAAACATTCAAGAAATGTCCACACGTGGAGATATACAGATATGCTATGTACCTGTCTCACTGGAAAGTCTAACACACACTTATCAATACACTGCAAGTAACACAATATGGCCTTACCAGTTCTTCTGGTGTAGCTTTATGTACAGTTAGATCGTTGACTGTGCTCTGGAAGGGGAACATATTAAGATATAAAAACTAAAACACAGTTAAACAATAGCATCAAACAGCTATGTCATACCCTGAAGTACAACGTTACATACCACCCATTCTTTCTTAGGAGCTGCTGCCTTCTTGGGGCGAGTTGGACCATGACGTCTTTCTTGACCATACTGAAGACGATTCACTCTCGCGAAAGACATCTGCCTAGATGCTGTGTAGCAAGTGAATCGAAGCAAAAGATGACATTACGTTAACGTTTGACAAATTCAAAGTTACCAAACGTGAAAATCTGAGATGACAGAAAACGTGCTTATAACTCTGCTAACAACTTAGCAATAGTGCTACTTCTAACGTCAATTTGTAACGTTACTCGAGTTGTTTCAGTAATAGTGCTACGTTAACTTTAGCTAGGTAACGTTATCATGATGTTTGCACCAAACCTAACCACACACCGCAAGACATTGAATTAAGCACTCGATAATGAACACAGCTAGACACTTTCTAGCTGCAAACCTGTTGAAAAAAACTTGCTGTTAGTTAGCTAATGATAGCTAGCGGCATAGCTCTGACATTAGCTCACCTTTGTTTTCAAGAGTTAGACAATACGCTGAGTAACAATAAGTAGTACATTAAATTACAGAACCTAATAGACTTGGTATGAGAAGGTCTTGCACGTTAGCATCTGACAAAGAATGTGGATACAATCTCATGTGACGTGGAAAATCCGTTGTGAAGACACACAGCAAGCCACTGGCGCTTGAATGTGCTAATGCGCGCCTGACTGGTTCAAACCGAGATACAGCAATTTCTTCGTTACCAAGGCAAAAGACGCTGAAGCGACGAATGATGGGAAACGTGGTTTGAAAAGTCTGTTTTAAACAGTAAAGTTGTACCAGAGAGGGTTAAAGCGGAGCTAGTAATCAAGGATCTTTGGTTGTACTTCCAGAAAGTTAGTCTGGCTCTGATGTATGTGATGATAGTCTGACTGATGCAGTAGTAATTCCAAAGGTCCTATCTAAGGTTTGCTCTGCCTGCTCTGTAGCGTGAATGTTTATTCTTCATTCAGTAAACTGCTTTGGATTTAGCCTGCATTTTAAAAGAAAAGGAACAAAAACACTTTCACAAAATCATTTCTAGAATTATATCACAAAGCATGTCCACAGAGAAACGTACAAAGAGGATATAGTTCATAACGGCACATATTTTAATTAGGCTACTATGCATTCTTTCCTGTCATTATATCAAGAGATTTTAAGTAAATATCTATTTCTTTTCTACATCTAGGAGGAAGGGATAGTGTCTTTGAAAAAATATAATTTTGTAATGAATAAAAATAATTTCCAAAATCATATCAGCATTCATCAGATAGCTCTTCTGGATTTCTCCAAGATAATTTCCTCAGCACCTAGTACGCCATACTGCTATTATACTCCGAACCACCTGGTGGCGGTAATTTAACAGATTTTCTTTCAGTCGCAATTAAAATCCCAACAAAAAGCAAGACGGGAGGTTTGCCAAACTTCCGCCGCTGACTGTCGTGGTGAGCGTTCCTGTTTGTTACAAATAATTAGGATCATGATATACACGATTGTTACACATTACGTTTAAATATGCTGTGGGTTCAGAGTATTCATAGGAATTCCTAACCATCGTTTCGTCTTTACTCCTAATGGATGCTGACAAATTGCCTCATATCTTATTAGCAAGATAGCTTACGTGTTAGCCTTCTTGCTAGTTACAGGGAACAGCTGTCGATAGCCTATGCAGCTAACGTTAGCACGTCATACCAAAAGGTTGATCCATTGGTTGTGGAATAAAATCTTTAGTTAACATACATGACGATGATCCCGTGGTAGTGTTTATTGTGGTTGTTTGTCATGCATTACATGTTACGTATGTAGTTGGTTGATCAAACGCAGAAAGTACCAAGACTCGGTAGCATAGAGAATGCTACAAAAGTGATGCTACTCAATGAAATTAGGTTAGCTAGCGAGCAAGCGTAATAACCACAATGTGTCTCCCATAAAACTTCCTAGATGGGCAATTACAACTTATACACCCTGACTGCTCGTTGTTCTCTCTCTCATATATATATATATATATATAATGTCGTATTGATGAGTGTAATATGGTAATTGATGGAACTGTGTTAATATATTGGCACAATGCCTAACGTTATGTTCCTTGTTACAGTGAGTGATTTAAATTTTAAGAAATGCATGGAGCATGACCATTCCGTTGTTTAATCAGTTGTCCTGTGTCCCGTTTCAGGAAGAAACCCTGTCTGGAAGTCAACTAGTCATGGGTTAGTATCGAGCGGTGGACTACTAGATCCTAATGCCAACAATGTACCAACTTCAGTTGCAGCAGTAATTAATCTAGTCATGTATATAAAATGCATTTAGTTATATACACAAACACTAATCAGGACTGTCTATGACTGTCATCCAGATGGCGAAGAGAAAACCTACGGTGGCTGTGAAGGCCCCGATGCCATGTATGTGAAGCTGATCTCTTCAGATGGCCATGAGTTCATAGTGAAAAGAGAACATGCCTTAACTTCTGGAACAATTAAGGCTATGCTGAGCGGACCTGGTGAGTACCTATCTGATGTTGAAATCAGCTATTCATTTTGAGGCATCCCTAAGTTTTAACATGCACAACTTTCTCTCCAGTGCAGTTAATCTAATCTCCCCTCCCTAGCAGTGTGAGACATATTTGACTTGAGTCTGTTGATGTGTCATAGAATAAGGATCTGCAATGCATTCTCTATTAGACTGTAACTCGTTACCCATACTCAAAATCTATTTTTGTGATTCCATTTTTTAAAGTACCTTCATTCCACTTTTCATTTTAGCAATATATCGGTTTCATGGAATAGATTAGGGATCATCAAAGCACAGTTATTATTATTATTATTATTATTAATTATTATTATTATTATACCTCAAACCTGGCTGATGAGTTTACTTTGAACATCTTATCACTTTGGCTCCAGAAGTTAGAAATCTCACAAATTCTCATATGTGCCATTCCATGTCAAATCAGACAAAATCCAGGAAAATGGTTGTTACAGCATCTCAGATTTTGCTCAAATTTGTCTACCTAATATTTAGGTCCCAAAACTAAGACCTGTAAAGTATTTTTGTTAAATTCCAATGTTTTCATACATTTGTTCACCTTTGGTTTTGAATCACTCTTAGGCCCCTTCCACACGGAGACGCTTTTTGGGTTAAACGCACCGGTTTTGCTTCGTCTTGGCCGATCGTCCAAACGAATCCTGTAAATGCACTGCCCGAAACCACACTTTTTTGAAACCTGGTCCCAGGGTGGAAAAAATCTGAAACCGTAGCCCTTGTGAGTTCGTTTGGACAGCGAAACCGCATACCTGCGGATTAATGATGTCATCGCTTCACCTCAGATGCCTAGGACTTGACACTTATAGTACTGCCTAACAATACTAGTTTTCATACATGACATTAGCTACGATTACACTCAGTAGGATAAATATCACAACTGGTGCTGCGCAGCGCCAATCATGACTCATTCTCATGACTTCATGAGAAGATCATTATCATGACTTTGTGGACTGAACAGTGTTTTCCCTGTGTTTTCTTGATGCATTTCTAGTTATCGTCGGTGACGCGAGAGAACTAGTCAGAAGTTATTAGGGAAGTGCGGTGTAAGTTTAAATTAATTTGTGCGTAGTGCCGGTGTCATTCATTTATTTTACATGTCTTACAACATAAATAAATGCATTCATAGTCTAGTGAAGTCAGATATGAGCATACAAAGACGCGTAACTCATGTTAAGCCTATGGTAGATGTGCACTAAATGCGAATGCGCGATTTCATGCAGGCAAAAGTATCGACTGTTACTAACGAAGGTATTATAGCAATATTATAAATGTGGCGACAGAATAGCCTAACTTGGGTAGACCTAGAGTTTAGTAGCCTATGCATTTGAGGTGATAGCCAAAACTAATGTGAATCGCGGACTATCCTACAACAAAATAAAGTAAAGAAGATTGTTTGTACCTGCGTTAGCCAAATGAAGGACGGGACTGCACCCTTCACAAACCGTAAAAATGAAGTTTATTAGTTTTACAGATGACTACAGTTGGCACTATCAGTCCACACAAACAATTCTGGTTTCCTTGCACTAGCCATTTTCATTTGTATAGCCTACAGCGCGACTAACAGTGCCACCTATAGGCCTAGGATATGAAGTAACGTGTTGAGTCGTGTTGAGATGGATTCGTTTGGACGCAAATATTCTGGACTAGCCCTTAGAATGCCTTATATTGAAGGCCATGCTTGGCCATTAATATCTTAATAATATATAATTATTCCTAGTAGGGTGGAACACAGATGATGTTCTCAGTATGATCGGACTGTTAAATGTTTGTATTGCGTGCCCATTAGTTTTATATAAGGCCCCAGATATGGAACAAAGTGCAAAACTGGTGATATTGAAGGTCTTGTAAACTCATTTTTGTATCCACATGAGACCTAATTCAATATTGTATTAATATTGAGCCAATATTCAAGGTCTCTGCAACAAATGCACATGAAGATATTAAAGATAAAATAAGGTGTGATTGCATTTTTCGGTAATATTTATAGGACTAAAATGCCATGTGGGGTAGCTTGTAGGAACATGAAAAACCAATGTGAGAAAAGCTCATTTTATAGTCATTTCATGTATAAAGAGCCAATGATGTACCATGTTTCATTCATACATAAATACACTTACTTGGTTACATTGTATACCTATGCATTTTCATTCTTTGACCTGAGGCAAAGCAATTATTTTGACTATCTATCTATCTATCTATCTATCTATCTATCTATCTATCTACATTGCCACTTTGTACACTAAATGCCAATACACTGAGCTACTTTCACATAGATTTTCAAGTGCCTACTAGCTACCCCACAATGTTCAGTTATACTGAGAACATGTTTGTCTTCCACCTTACAAAGTATGGGCTACCTATGAATGATACTTTGGAATTATATTAATGCCCAAACATTGTTTCCCAGATAGTGTGATTTTCAGGCTGTGAAACTGAAGTAATTTCAAGGGCTGAAAATAATACGAAGGCATAGGTTTTAAACAAATATTTTACAGGCCTTGGTTTTGGGACCCATTCTTGATATAGACAAGTTTTGAACAAAATCTAAGACGGTGCAGCAACAACCTTATCTGATTTGACATGAAATGACCCATATATGTGAAAAGAATACTTTCCCTTTTTCATTTTAAGAATGATGCATACCGTTCTAGGTGTGAAAAATGAAACCGAATCATCTTATATGATATGTTTAACACGTTTATTGTGCAGTCTGTTAATATGGACACTTACCAGTTTTGTTTGCCTTTTGCATATGTACACAATCAGTAGATAGGAAAATGAAGCTATATGCAATTAAAGGTCTTTAGGAGACAAACAAAATATACAGCTCAAATATGATCTTGTATTCTGTACCATTACAGTCAAGAGTACCTTGAATTGGTCTGCTTTTTTACCCTGGCCAAATATCAAACAAAACATTTTCTTTTCTGTTAAAGTTAGATAGAGCAATGATACATTTTAATGAGTGTAATGATTGTGTATGATTGTCTTTTTAAAGTGAGTATTCTCATAATGGTTAATGGAAATTCTGGCTTTTATTATTTATTTTTTTTTCCACATAGATCTCTGCTTTTTTCAAGGGAATGAACATGAAGTGTAGCACTGTAGCTGCCTGGTAGCTCTAGCTGTTGGCTGCATGAACTCGAGCTAGGTAGAAGCGATTGTTTTTTTTTTTTTTTCTTTGTTTTGTTTTTTTCCCCGTACCGTCAGTACTGGGTGAACTCGAGAAACAGAGATCGCCAGAATTCTCCTTTAATAAAACCTGGAATGAATCTGAAACAAAATGACAGGTTTGATCAAAGTTCTACAAGTTATTGGCTACAAAATACTATAGCACAGCATACTTGATCAATATAGCACTACATCAATGTCCTGTGTTAAATTACCAATTATTCCTGGGTTTTTCATACATGTACATACATGTATTCATTTAGCAGACACTTTTATCCAAAGCTTTTAAGTATAACAAACTAAAATGAATAGGCTGTGACTTCTAGTGCAACTGTACTATAGGCTTTGAGCCTAACTGCACCTACTGCATTATTTTGAATTCTAAAAAGTAGTTAAGGGGCAGTGAGGGGAGAAAAGCCAAAAAAGCCTTTTTGCTTTTCAAGAGCATGATGTAGTAGACAGTCCCAAATGGTTGACTTGGCCATGGATCATTTTAAACAGCAGATGGCGTGTTGAGCTATTTTCAACAAATGCAGAATTTTCTTAAAAACCTTATTTTGTTACTATTAACACCAGCATTGATGTGTTAATTGTAAAATGTATAGCATGTTCAGCTTGTACTAAATATTTTATTTTGTTGTCCCTCTAGGCCAGTTTGCAGAAAATGAAACAAATGAGGTCAATTTCAGAGAGATCCCATCTCACGTCCTCTCCAAAGTGTGCATGTACTTCACCTATAAAGTGCGATACACCAACAGCTCCACGGAGATTCCTGAATTCCCCATTGCCCCCGAGATTGCACTGGAACTGTTAATGGCTGCGAACTTCTTAGATTGTTAAAAGATCGAAAGTAAATGTCCAAGCCTCAGCGTGTTAGTTGTGTTTTTGCAAATTTAACTTGTGTATGCAGTTTATTTGAGAAGGAGACGGAATGAGTTGCTTTTTATGTATCCTCAGTAAACTTGTTTATTTTTTCCCTGTGCGCTAAGTATTACTCCACCTTTTATTAATAGTGATTAACTTCATTTTAATAAACATGGCTGCACACACCCATACATAGTTGCAGTGTGAAGAGCTATGAACTGGGTAGTTTTACTATAATATTAGTTCTTGTCCTTTATGCTCATTATAGCATTTATGGTCTCTACATTTTGCTCATTTGGTATTTCATCTTTTGTTCAAACACACTGTCAAATTAGGCATGACCCACCACCACACCACACACACACAAACAAAACAATTCTTATTCGCTGGTCTGATTAATGTATATTTTTAATTGATGCACTGATGAATAGTTTTGGCTAATTTCTGGTCTGATAAATACACAACTTTTAATGACTAAGGACTTTTTATTTTGCATTATTCCTATTCCAAGTGCAGCTTTCTATTCTCTACTTTTTCTGTTGTGCTGAGAGTGAAGTGACAGCCAGCTGTGCTAAGCATAGTTTAAGAGCCGAAGGGATGTAGGGAGCATCGGGAAGCTGGGGAACCTGGACGGGATCTGGCTTCGATATGGTCCAGAGATCCTTAGGAAGGGCCACTGATTTTTTTTTTTTTTTTCAGCTAATTATTTGACTAAAAACATATTTTTGCCATATGGAACCATTGGTTAGGTATTAAAATAGTTGACTAAAGGAAATGCTTGCTGTAATGCTAGAGGAAAATTACTTTAACATTTACAGACTTTCAACATACTGCTAGATTAGATGCAAGCAGATTTAATAATAAAATGTAAATTTTACTGCATTGTAACAGGATTCCACTTGGATTAAATGATGGATAATTATTGAACAGCAGGGAAGATGGACAGGGAGTCAGCCAGCAGGTTTTGGCTAATTCAGTTTAACTGTTATTTTGAGGTCATGACACAGGCCTACACTGGCTAATAATTAGGACGTTGTCTTGTGCATTTGCGTGAAGATCCATGAAGTACAACTTTGACTGACTTAATATGCGCACTTAATATGAAAAAAATTTCACATGTTGCACATATTCCAGAGAAAAGATATTCTTATTTTTAGGGGAAAATAGGACATCCTGTTTCGTCTTTGCCTTACACGTATTATCATTTTATCGGTCGTACTTTTCTAAAATAGACATCCCTTCTAAAACATGACAAAATAACCAGCTGTAGACAATGCATGCATGCAGCAGAATTCACTCGAAAAGGATCCCAAATGCGGGGAATTTGACGCATGCCGTTCGCTTGTTATGATGTTTTCTAAACACAACCCTGTCACTGTTTCCACGTGATACACCGACGCAAGGTTCAGTCTGCGTCTTTCCACACAGCCTGATGCAGGGGGATCCATCATGGCGTCGATGCAGGTAAGATTTCTACAAACACGGAGCGCTTTTAGACAATTCCTCATGGGTTTTTCCCTCACTGATACTCTTCTTGTCGTGAAATTTAGCGTTTGAATTTATTTTAAGAAGATGGCGAAGTACAGTCAAATAGATATGTTGTAGGAGCTGTTCTAGCGATTGTTTCCACTCAAAATTACCAGCTATCTTGCTAGCTGGCTTTCGCTGACGTTCGCTCGCTAGCCATAGGAGATGACTCGGATTAATTAGCGCTAGCAGCCTGGTACAAGGACACGGTGGTATTTTATATGATCTCAAACCGAGCGTCCGACGTAAGGGAAGCATTCGTCGCTATTGCTGTGATTAGTTCGCCATGTATGTGAAAACACAATCATTTGATACTTAAAAGTGACACGGCTAGTAAAATTAGCTAATCCTCTCCAGATAGCAAATTGACAACGCAGCTTACTTCGTATTAGCCAGCGTTAGCTGGTTTTAGCCAACCTAGCTGTTACGGGTCGGGGTATGATGCGATGGCTAACTTGGTACTAGTTTCCGTAGTTTCCTTGACTCAGGAATAAGGAGCATATTCTTTAAGGATGAGTTCTACATTGGTCGTTCAAATGTTGTGTATTCAACTAACAACGGCATGTTTCAGTTGCCGTGTTGCTTAACAGTAATGTAGAAACATTGATGATGAGCTTATCTCAACCCATCGAGATAACCTAGTCCTAGTGGCCGGGCACATTCTTCCCTAGGTGATACCCGCAGAAACTGGATCAATTTTTTGACTGAACAAAGGTTGTTACTATCTGGTCAGCCGAATTGAAACCGCTTATACTGTGGGATTCATTACTTTCTCCGGACAGAAACTCTGCCCTTCTTTACTGTTCCATATTAGGTGGCACTGAGTGAAGTGACAATGCCAGAGGTCCTGAAAGTTAATTCATTCGTTTGTACAAAGTGCGGTCGCTTGGTAGAGCACAATTTGATGTAATTTGTGTTGTGATGGTTAATTGTTTGTAATAATAATGTTCTTTAATCTTTACCTAACCAGACCTGCAATACAATTTTATCCATTTGATACCCACAACATATCCTAATCAACGTTTTCCTTTCACATTACAGAAAAGGTTACAGAAGGAACTATTAGCTCTGCAAAATGATCCACCCCCTGGCATGACATTAAACGAGAAGAGTGTTCAGAATACGATTACACAGTAAGTACGAAAACCCTCTCTCACATGAAACCAGATTTTATCTTTGCGCACTTATATGGCTGTGGTTGTGTATTCAGGAGCCAATGAGTGCATGTCTTTTCCTCGCTTAAACATTGCATGTGTATTATTGATTAGTTGAAACTATTTGGCAGGTGACTCAGGGGTCGCATAGAGCTCTTTATCTCAACTCTGATTGAAGTGAGGAGAGGAATGTTGGAGTGGAATGTAGTGGAGAGATGCAGAGTTTAGAAGTGTGTGGTTTACAGTCACTGGAGTGGTCCACATAATTCTTCAGCCAAGCTTGTCTAATACGTAGTGTCACCGTTCTTTCTCATAAAATATTAAAGGTCTGGATGTCGGGTAGGTAGCGTAGAGTTGCAATGACAAGTTGCCAGCTGACCTTCTTTTCCTGGCCGTACCTCCATAGTTTTACTGTTGCTAAGAAGATCATGTTATGTCTTAAAGCGATGGTTCGGAGTAATTTCACCCTAGGGTCCTTTGCACCATGACCCCGAGCCAAACACCCTCCCGGAACCTGTTTTCCCTTGGTCGAACCCTGGTCGAGTAGCGCTGTCAGAAACTAATGAGTCTCTGCAGGCGTAATGGAACCAACTTTTATCTCGTAAATTACCCCACTAATAATGCCCTGAATGGTACGAAACTTCTACGGTATGTTCTTTACTTATACAACGAGGCATTGAAAAGTTTGTAGGTACACCAGGAGTTTATTTAACAGGTGACAGGTTCTGGGAGGGTGTTTAGCTCGGGGTCATGGTGCAAAGGACCCTAGGGTGAAATTACTCCGAACCATCGCTTTAAAAGGTGACATCTAATGATAAGTGAGCTGAAATGTTATGATTTGTTGCCTCAGGTGTCTGAAAATCATTGAACCTCAGCCCTGTATTTGGTGAGTTGTGTCAACATTTGTGGCAGTAGTTGAATGACTAGTCTAGTAATTAGTCTGTTATCACCACAGACTGTAAATGACAACTATATTTTTACCCTCACTGAGTATATCAAGTGAATGAGTGTGTCTGTTTCCTGCTGATCCGGGTGTATATTCTTGGCATGGAAACTGTTTTATGCAGACATTTATTTTCTATCTCCAGACAAGATGAATAGGCTTGAATAGGCTCCATGAATAGAGCGCCGCCAACATTATATTATGACCAATTTGTTGCTGTGTTACGTCAGATTAAAACAATGAGATTGTTTTCACTAAAATGCTTGTAGTTGTTCCGTGTGCTTGATGTTGGTTGGCATGTGAAGCATGAGGTTATTGCCAATGCACCAGAGACTGGGCAAACCTGTCTGTCATGCTTGATTGTCCCTGGCGTGTCCCTAGGACACTCATCTGAGATGTGGTGGTGAGATCCACTCCACTTTCTACCTTTGTCACTCTGCCACTTTTCTTTGTCTTTGTCTTTGTCTTTCTCTCTCTCTCTCTCTCTCTCTCTCTCTCTCTCTCTCTCTCTCTCTCTCTCTCTCTCTCTCTCTCTCTCTCTCTCTCTCTCTCTCTCTCTCTCTCTCTCTCTCTCTCTCTCTCTCTCTCTCTCTCATAAACATGACAACACAAGGGTGGAGGGTCATCCTCTAAATGCCTGTTGACGCACCAGCACCACCCTTGGTGCACATCACGGGCGTTGGAGACTAAAACTAAAAGTTGGAGACTTTTTGGAGAATAAAAAATGATGGCCCCTCTTTGAACTTAAAAGCACCCTGTTATAGTGTTGTTGGACTTGCGCGTCTGTCGCTTCCGATTTAAGGCTTTCAGAAAACGGCATAATTCTGACTCAGGCTCTGCTGCCTTAGATGACCCCCCCCCCCCACCCCACCCCCACCCTGTGATGCCCAGGCCGACTGCTGAGTTTGGCCGCATCTGCTCGCTCAAATGAAACTAGTGAGTGGTGACACTATGAGAGTGACTGTCTCGTGAAGTTCATGTTTTTTGACAGTCCGCTGTGCCCTGGAGTACAAGTCAAACCGTTTTGTAGTCATATTTGGGGAGGAATCGGATGATGACCGGGACATTGTGATGTTTTTACGTTGTTGACAGAATCTCCCATTTTCATTTGGAACACAGTGTCCTTCTCTCTAAGGTTTGTTTTAGAGCAGTGTGTTGATATCAAGTTGTGCTTCTTTCTCATTGATGCAATAAACTATAGGTGATCATATACATGCACATATCTTATAAAAATGTTCTTTTTTGCTCCCCCCCCAACGCACACACACACACCATATCTTCAAGTGTGTTTGTGAATGTATTGTGTCTAAACAGATACATACACACACCTATTGCTTGTAGACTGGTATGACTGTATTTAAGGTGCTTGCGATGTCAGAGGACTGCAGCCTCGAGGGGGCTGTTTATTGCCGTGTGTGCTGTTAATTGGCACCAAAGAGCTCCCTGTCTGTTACATCATCTTTGGTGGTCCTTGTTTCCATGCTCTGTATTCCCCACACACACACACACACACACACACACACACACACACACACACACACACACACACACACACACACACACACACACACACACACACACACACACACACACACACACACACACACACAGAGAGTAGATGAGGCATAAAAAAAAAAAATTATTGGGTTCTGGTTTCCGACCGACCCTGTCAATTTATGTGCGACCCAAATTTATTTTATGAGCTTGGGGAAGAAATAACACTAAATAGTCTAGGCTACATTAAATAAATCCACAAATAAAAGGTGAACTATAATTACCCCTTGCGTTATGTATAGGGATGAGCGTATTCTCTCTGTTACAAAGTAGCCTATGCACAGCTGTTCACGAAGATGATTGTTTTCATCACTTACCAAGGCACTCGCAATTTTGTCCAAACACCGCAACTTTTTCGCAAATTTGACCAATCATCGTAGTTTCACCGTGAAATGTCACCTACCACAACAGTCCCTCGCGCAGAATATTGAGCCAGATGGCACACTTACTTCTGCACCTTCTGCATATGACACCAAAGACTGCCCTAACGTGTTCGTTTCTCAGCAGTTTTGATGACCATAAATAGAAGGCTAACGTTAATGATCTGCTTACTTGCATCTCTCAACCTGGTGTTGCTAACCTACCTAGGCTATGAAAGTAAGTTAATTAAGGCCTACTTGGTTTACTGACATTTGAGTAGGCTATGCAACCCATTGGCAAACGTTTACCTGGATATGTGCTTTTAGCTTATGTCATGTTTTCTAGCTTGTGGGCTTAGTTTGAGTAGTGCTACCAAAATCATAGAAATTAATAAAATTGCAAGACATTTACCTCTTCTATGATCCAAGAATGATTTCATTCGAGTTGTTTTTTTAACATTTATTTTACCTAATGACATAGAAGACATTCCCAATTGCATCCACATATGGTAATGCACTATGCAAAAAGTGATTTACACTCGTAGCCGAACACAAGCCTTTCAATCCACTCAGAAATGTAATTAGGCTACTCTCACATCCTTAAAGGGGCAGGCAGTCAATTAGACGTACACCACCAATGTAATGACATTAAACAGAAGTGTAGTCAAATAGTTTAAATTAATATGAAATTACTAGATACTTACTTGGCTATTAGTAATTATGCTGGCCACAGACTATGAATTAATTAAAAGATATGAACTTAATATGAATTACAAAATATATGAATGTATTGAAACATATGACATGATGCCATCTCTTTAGGTGACTGTCTTTTTTGGACAGTTCTATGAAAGGTTATACTGCTTTGTGAATTACCTCAGTCAAAGCATTTTCACAAATAAAGTAGGCCTACTTTGATTTTCTGTAATCCTTACTGTTTACCTTTGATTATCCTTTTTTAATAAGCATCAAGATTATCAGTGTGATTTTGGTCTTACTAACCTTAATTGCCCTAAAAAAAAAAAAAAAAACGCAACTATTTTTGCAATTTTCACTTCCTCCCGCAATTTCTACACAAGAAACAGCTAAAAACACCGCAACTTCCATCCAGGCATTTTAGGTCGCAACAGTCTCAAAAAACCTCGCGAAATCCTGGAGGGACTGATTTTCTACCTATCCCTTACTGCCACTGGGGGAAAAAAAAAAAAAAAAAAAAAAGATTCCCTACCGACCCATGGCCTCAACAGGAACCAGACCTTTTTTTTTTTTTTTTATGCCTGACTAAACTATCTGGGTGAGTATATGAATAGATCCCTACAAGCTAGGGTAGTTTCTGATGGTGCCGGAATCCGAGTCACCTTTGGAGTAGATTTCCATTCTGACCATACAAGGTGTTCTCTGGTGTTACTATATATATATATTGTGGCTGTATCCGTGGAGATAGAATAACAAAGCATCTGTACTCTGCGGCGGTGACAGAAGATCCTGTTGTGCTTGATTCCTGCAGATCTCTCAAAGTCTCTGAAGACTGCCCTGTAAAACCTATTGAGTATTGGCCACTGTTGATGGCTGTGCCCACCCACCGTAGACACTTTATTGATGTGAGTTTCGGTAGAATCACAGATCAGTAAGGTTTTTGTTTAAACTGGATTCTTTAGGGGGGAAAACAGGAATTAGCTATCAGAAAGCACTACAGAGCATTTTAGCTATTTGAGGATTTGAGTCTTTTTTATTTTTTATTTCCAACTTGCTAATCAGTACAGTGTATTCACAGAGCAATACATATGGCCTCACTCTGCAAGAAAGTGGCTTGGTGCACATGTCTCCCAAACAGCTCTAAAAATCATAGCTATGTACTGACGTAACAGACAGGTCCTGTCCTGAAAGTATTTGAGTTTTTTTTTTTTTTTTTTTTTTTTTTTTACTTCCTCCTCTTTTTTTTATGATGTCTGTGTCTGTGTGTGTGTGTGTGTGTGTGTCTGAGCGAGTGCTGGTAATCCTTGCCTAAAAAGCAGCGAAGCCAAGGAATTAGCGTTTAGCCAGCTAGGCAGAGGCCCACTGTTCAAATCCACACGGGGAGGGTGGTCAGGTCAACCGGCTGCAGCCGTGTGGTTGTGATGAGCTGGAGAAATCCATTGACTCGATGCAGCGGTCATCTGACCACTCTTCTAAATGACTCGAAAGAGTTTTTGCTCTCTGTACCTCTCTCTCTCTGTCTCTCTGCATGCTATTGGCCGCTTGTGTTATTCTTATTTATGTAACTTAATGGGGGTGGGGGGGTTGGTTGGTTATCATTCAGCTCTTTTGTCAAAATGCTCACTAATTTGCTGGGATTATCCTTTGAGCATTTGGGTCAGGAAGCGGTTGTGCTAGACAGATCTGATCCATTTGACCTCCGACCTTGTTTCTCGAGGCGCGCAACGTGCGTTGTGATTTCTATCATTTTCATGCAAAAGTGCTTTACCAGAACTGAGTTGCCCCTTTGCCCTGTGTACCCCCATGACCCCCAGCCCCAACCAAACCTCTCCTTTATTGTCTCTTAATCCTTTGTTTTCCAAACTGGGATTGAGGCTTCCTTCCTGACCTTTCCCATTTAGCCTGACCATTTAGCCTGGCTGGTGAATAGCCCCGAGTGTGAACATTGTCACTTAAACAAAAGCCCTGATCCCTGTGCTTTTCTCTCTCTCATTCTGACAGGTGGATTGTAGATATGGAAGGAGCCACCGGTACTCTCTATGAAGGCGAAAAATTCCAGCTGCTTTTCAAATTTAGTAGTCGATATCCGTTTGACTCACCTCAGGTATGTATTACTGTCAAACTACATACAGTTAGTTCTGGAAATTTAGCATGAAGAAAATGTCGTCATGTACAGGAGTTGAAAACCCCACCTTTTGAAGGTTTTAGAATTTCTTACTAGCATAGATTTTATAAAACATATTTAAGCTTCTATAACACACAATGCTCTGGCCATTAAATAGCCTTAGTTGCTGAACTTGCCTCAAATTAAACAAACAAACAGGAGTTTAGAGATTAGTCTATTTTGTTTGGTCAGGTTTTTTTGTTGTTGTTAAATATATTGATTTCTAGTGCTGGTCAGTTCTGCTTTTGTTTATTTTATTTATTTGCCAATTTGTTACAATTATTTATGACTGTAAAGAAAATAAACAAAATAATCGTGGGCTGACACTGGAAAATGTGTTCAATTACGAGCAGCCGTGTTCCCTGCCAAGCCCAAATGCTTTCCCAAATGATTGATAATGGGATCACTCAGCACGAGGATGCTTTAGAGGCGGCCGCGTTCCAACACCAAAAGCCTAAGCACCGTCCACAGACCTGTTTGAACAGATTAACGCCGTGCGCCAATCTCATTTCTGGCCCTCTTCCCTATAAATGGCAGGCCGCGGACTGAGCAAATAGGATAAACAAAGTTGTTGCCGTTTGCGCAAGTGTGACCGCGATGGCGGTCAGTGTAAGACTTCAGCTCCACTTCAGCAGTTAATGCACGGGGTTGTTTCCGATGGTGTGAACAGATCAGACCAGTTGAGCTACGAGTGCTTACTTCCTGAATGGAGGTTTAAGTAGTGTGCAAGTGGGTCCACTGCTATTGTATTTATAGCATGAAGTCGAAATCACTCAGGTCAACCACAAGTAGAGGACGCGATAGAGAGACCTAATGTATGCTCTCATCTGCTACAGAAATAAACTTGGCTTTAAGGGCTCTTCCTGCCCCGCAAGCGCTTTTTCAGAAGAGTACACTGACCCTTATGTGTCGGACTCTAATGTGGTCTTTATCCATTGGTACTGTATGAAGTGAAGCCATATATATTTTTATGACTCCTCACATGTTCAAACATGTGCTTGCCCTGTGGCCTTTACGCTGTTGGTCCTTCAAGACGGAAAGGCAAAGCTACACCGGTGTCGTAAAGTGTTGTTTGTCCATTACATTGGGGGCGTGGGACCCTGTGGCTCTCTAGAAGCTCACGTGAAGCCCTCGGTGCCAGGCCCCCCCTGTTCCCAGCAGTTTTTTCCCCCTTCTCTTCTAATCCTGAGGCCTTGCGGTGTTTAGCCACAGCTCTACCACAGGGCTTATTGGCCAGGTCTCATTAGTTTTGCGAGATTTAATGCTGAAATCTGACATCATTCCAGCTGACTACTTTACCCAGACTGATGTGATGACTCACCTCCAGCTGTGGTGTGGGTGAGAGTGAGAGTGTGTGTGTGTGTGTGTGTGTGTGCGCAGGTGCATGCAAGTGAGCTGCTCTATTTTGTTCTTTTAGAAACATTACATAGCTTTGGGGTATGAGAGGAATGTTAAAGTAGCGTTGTGCGGCTGCCACCTGACCCCCTTCTTTGTTTGTCTCTGCAGGTCATGTTTACCGGGGAGAATATACCTGTCCATCCTCATGTTTATAGCAATGGCCACATCTGTCTCTCCATCTTAACAGAGGACTGGTCGCCCGCTCTCTCTGTACAGTCAGTTTGTCTAAGCATTATTAGCATGCTTTCCAGCTGCAAAGAGAAGGTAAGACACACACACACACACACACACGGTTGCACTGGTAAAACTTTGGGGCAGTTACTGTCTCAGACATCCTTATATGGTTGTCCTGTGCTGTCAGTTCCCATCATAAATTTCCAAGGTGTATGTACTTTTCTCTGCCACATGCAAGAGATATTAGACTTGTCTGTGGTGTCAGATCCACTCTAGCATGACAAATATCTGAAATCGACTTCAGCTATTAGCAAAGTTTTTTTTGTTTGCACAGCTCCATAATGACTAAACCAAGGGTTATATGTAACATATTAAATGTTCACGTCAGCACTAAGTCAGGTTTTTTTTTTTTTTTTTTTAAGAATATTACATGAATTATTGTGAAGACCTCACATTTTTACTGGAAAATTAGTAAACCGATGATTTTGTATGCACAGATGTTTACAGCTGCCATAGTACAACATCAAATTCCCTCATGTTGGCTCTTAGTAAGCTTATATTTCAAGTGAAGCTCAACAGAGCCCCCTTGTGGTGCAAGATCACCACTATATTACTATATTACTATGCACATCCTGTGTGATGCCAAATGCTGTGGCTACAACTTGTATTGTTTCCCCTTTGTGGCAATAACCCTGTTGATGATCTCTCTTACTTCATTTTGCTTTGCAGAGGCGACCTCCAGACAACTCCTTTTATGTTAGAACATGTAATAAGAATCCAAAGAAGACAAAATGGTGGTATCATGGTGAGTGTCTAATGGTGTTTTTTCTCATGATTTTCATTTTGTGTCATTTACTTTGATTTGTCAAGTGATATTGTGTACATGGATAGTACACAGTGTCCAGACTTCCTTCCCAAAATGTCATAAATTACTGAAATGTCCAATCATGTAGGTAAATTAGTGTGGATCTGTTCATAAGTCATTTATTAGTTGTGTTTTTTTTGTTTGTTTCTCCACACAGATGATACATGTTAATGTAGAATTTTGGTATACTCTTAGAAGAAAGAAGTCCTACTGACCTACATAAGCACTTTTTAAGAAACATTCAGTCTTTGAACTGTAAACTTTGACTGGAACTATGGAGATATGCGCTGGAGATTCTCCTGACTGCAACCCCAGATGGGCAGTGGGATTTGTGTACACAGCAGGTTGCACCTGAAATGGATGCCGATTCGAAACAGGACAGGGCGATACTTGGATGACGGCGGCGATGATGGTGATTTGATTTGGGGTGTATTGGGGGTGGTTTGGACACGATAGTTATGCAGGAATCAGGAGGATTTGTAGTGAGTTATTCCTTATACCATTTGAGAATCTTATTCTGCTGTCTCTGTTTTCATTTTCTGTTGGTACAGTTTAAGGTCCTCATGTATTGTGCAATAACAATGATGGGATGCATGCTTGGGCTAAAAGGAGGAAATCTAAATCCAAGTCTAATTTAGCTGATCTGGAACAGACCATCTTTACCCATAAGCAATTGCAACATCTTTTTATTGTCCTTTTTTCCTCAAAACAATATGCACTGTGAAATATATCTAGTGGTACAATGGCATGTTGGTACAACATGCTGTTAAATAGAAACTTCTAATCACTTTAGTTCTGGTCATTAAATTAATGTTTTTATTTAATCCATATATTCTGGCACGGCATTACTTTTTCGTTTGATCTATTTCCTGAAATTGCCCGGATTATAATGATTATTATTATTTTTTAAATCTTCCAGTTGTCTCAGAAGTGAGATGGCAATATAAAGCTTTTTAAGGCTATGAAACCAAGAAGGCCATCTGAGCATTTTAAGAACTGCTTGATATCACTCATAGCCCATAGGCCGAGTCCGTTCGAGGATAAGTGGCTCTCCTCCCCATTATGATAGCCCAGACACGTGAATGCAGGACAAGATCACTTCATGGATTTATGAATGTCAGCAAGAAAACTTTTTATTGTGTTTTTGTGTTTCCATTTTTATTTGTATGATAAGTTTTATATTAAGATTTATGCTTTAATCTTCTAAGATGTCTAATTTTAAAATGTTGTCTTTCTTTTTTTTTGTACTGTAAGTGTGCAAGCAGGTATTTTTAAAAAAGGGTTCTTGAAGGGCAGTAATTGGGGAGTGTATGTCTTATTTAATGTTTTAAAATGTTTTAATCTCCTGAATCTTAGCGTAAAAGGAAGTGTAATATGTAAAGGGTTCTTTAAAAGAGAGACTGTACGGCTTGAGTGCTATTTCTCCTGGTCATACTTGTCTGGCTCAGGTACTTTTTCAAGAAGAAATCATCTTTAGAAAATTCCTAAAAAAGATATTTTGCATTTAACTATATTTTCACCAAAAGGACTGTTACATTGTTAATAACCGTATGTCTGAAACTGATGTATATTAATCTTCAAATTGCGCCTGATATATATATATATATATATATAATATACAAAATATAAAAGTTACTTAGTTAGCAATGAGTGCACGGTCCTTGCATTAGTTATAGTTGCTGAACACACATTTTTGTTTAGGATTTTTTGCACTTTTTGCTAATTAGGTGTCTGTACAGTCATTTTATCAGAATTACTTGTCTATTCGGAAGGATTTTTTTTTTTTTTTGAAGCTCCAGTGATGGGATGTGTATGAGAAATCAGAGGTCAGCCATGTCAAAAGCAGTTTTGTATCATGTCTGACTTCAAAACACTCCATTCCCAAAGACTTACGTTGCCATCCATTCAAAAAATACTTGAATTTCCCCCTCTGGGTTGGGTCTTGTTGCTTCTCCACGAGTTCTTTTTTGTGAGATTTCTGTCGAAGTGAATGTGTTGGCAATGGTGAAATGGAGCTGCTTGGTACTACTGCTTCCTTCTGCAAGTCACAATCCAGATACTCTACTGTCACAAGCATGTGTATGTAACTTCAAGAGGTGAGCGATGTGGTTGTTGTATTAATGATTGCTGAAAGACAATTTTTCGGAACATTTTGTTGATGTTTGTTGCAAATGGGGCCTAGCCTGAACCTATGAGGGGTGGCATAGTTGTAGCATTACATCTGGGGCACACCATCTTCAGATCACCATGGAGATTAGCAAATATACAATAGAAGTAATTACTATTTGTGGGCTTGGATGTCTCTTTTTAATGTTTTTTTTTTTTTTTTTTTTTTTTTTTTTTAGTGACACTTTTTCATAACTTAAATAGACTAGATCTTTTGGTTTGCAGATTGTATAAATAATCAAAGAAATTGGTTTTCATTTTTATTTTGGGGGAATTTGTTCTGGTATGTACAAGCTACATGTAAGTTGTGCCTGTTAATTTAAATAATAAAAGCAAATATTTACAATTCATCCATGGGGTTGTATCATACAGTGAGGGTCTTGTGACTTGTGTGCTGAATGGGACTACATTTATGGGATTTCTGAGAAAATAGGAAAGTAAGATTGGGCCATTGACATTAGTGTGAGTAGCCTTGCCATACACATTACCAAGGAGATTGCATATTTGGTATGTTATCAGTGATAATCTGTGTCTATAAGGCAGTGTATGGTCTCATTTGCCCTGTCAAAATGATGCTGTCCAGCTTTTGTAGTTTTCTGTAGGCCTATAATTTCTGTGTTTAGGCTCATCTTGAATTGCCTCTGTCAGTATTTATCTACACAAGGCAATGCAATAATTTGTCAAATGTATAAATAAAGGTAAATTGAATTAGATGTCACATTCATTTACATTCTACATTGTTTTAATTTCAACGCATTTATCGGACCGTATATGCACTGAAGAGAAATTGAAAAGCAAAGTGGATGGCAGCAATCCATGGTCCTGCACAGCTGAGCATAGTGGTAACTAATGTAAACACGCCGAGGACAACTAACCACTTGACCAGTTCCTTTCAGGAAGCAGGACTGTACCATACGCGCAGGGGGAATGGGAGCCAGTTCTGAATTTGCTGTATTTAGAGCTACACCAGCAAGCTCAGCGATAGTTTTTGTTTTTACAAAATAAGCTGTTTGCTTGTGAATTGCCAATTTGTTTCACTCTTAGATTTAACTCCAGTTTGAAGAGAAGGGCAAGGGGACATTTATTATGTGGTCTGTTCCCAGTATCATCAGTTCTCTTTAGTGTTTGCCAATGTTGGAGGTGTAGCTGGGGTCTGGCCCTGGACTAAGGTAAAACAAATTACAATTAAATATGTTCCACCATTGTAGGTCAGTGTGCACGGTGGCTCATTACAGGTTCAGTATTTTTTTAGTGTTGTCGACGTGGTGTAGTAGTCCTCGGCGTTGCATCGAGATTCCATCTGATGTTTGAGATACAAGAGGGGTGCTTTGCTAGCTAGCATTAGCTAACTGTGCAGCCATGATGCCTGCACAGGCATTAGTGTAGTTGCACACCGGTGAACTAACACAGTTGCCAGGAACGTAAAAAAAACAGCCTGACAACATTATTACATTCCTGTCTTACATAAGTCATGCCACGACGCGTTAGTAAACCTATGGTCTAGCCTCTCCTGTGCTGAATATAGTGGTCCGCACTGTCAATTTTAAGATATGACAGTTAGCAAGCTAGCTAGCAGATCTAACTAGCTGTTTGTGTGTATGGGCATTGCGAGATGCAACCGGCTCACTGAACGAATGACATCAGTTTGCTATTTAGCACAGTGACTCAATTATATTAATAATTATTACGAGCTTTGATGCCAAGATAAGAGTGATGTTCCTGTATAAATGTCATCCGAGAGGAAGGCAATGGTCTCGCCATCACAGATCACCAATTGTATCTCAGCACAGCCAAAAATGAGCGACTCCTACAGTGGTATTGTGATGACAGTTGTTTGAATCGAATCCATAATGTATGCATTCTAATACAGTGTAATTGAGGCCATGTTTCTGAAAGAATTTGAAGCTCACGGGGCCGCAGTCTTGTGAATTCCTGAATCCTCTTTAGGTTATTTTTTCACACAAACTTACGTCACAGACCACTTGGAGGTGCAAACAATATCGGAATTTTGGTTGATTTGACCATCAGTTACCTTCGAAACAGGCACTTACTTTGGATAGACAATAAAAATACATCATATAGTGATTAACGTCAAAAAAACCTCCGATAGGGTTCTAAAGACATCAAATAGTTACCAAATTAATAGCCATGGTGCCAGAAGTGAACACACATGGATAGATATAAAAACTGTGCTTTCATTATACAAATAAACACGACAAAATACTTTTATAAACCTTGAGCCAACACCGATCTCAATGGCAGCGTTTGTTTGCACCTCCAACAGCATGGAGTACTACCGGTAATCTAGAAATTCCACAATTCCATTGTGCTCTCGCGAGAACTCTGGATTTCAAGGGTAATGGAGTACCTGGTTACCTCCCAAAAAACACCCTCAAACGCCCACAAATACCCTTATGTTTGTGTGAAAGAATAGGCTACAGTACGAGGAACTGTTCTGTGTCTCTAAATATGGGTTGAATTCTGGTGTGGAGGTGTTCCCCCCTCTTCACACAACCTCCCTGATCTTCCAGGAAATTATGGCTCAGTATGGGGGTAGAGATCTTCTTATTCAAATTCTTGTTCGAATTTCTGCTCAGTTTTTGAGATTTAAATTGATGAAATGGTTCACTACATTACCACATTCTACTGTTGTGTCTTGAAGAATATTTCTTAGCGATCACTGATCAATTAGTCATAAGTAGCATTGCTGGTCATAGTGAGTGTGCATTCCCCCCTAATAGATATTCCTGTTAATGTCACCACATTTGTGAAGTACCACCTGTTTGTACTGGATTCCAGAATGAATTGTACATAATTCCATATATTATTATTAGGGTCTCTTAAATGTCTGTCCAGAAAGTGACACTTACCTGGTTCCCTCTGTAAGTAAGGTCATCCAGTGCATGCATACGAGAGCAGGTCTGGTTGTCAGGAGTGCACCTGTGGCCTGTGCTTATGGGTCCTCCTGACCATAATTTAACACTGGGTTTAACAGCAGTCTGATACCAGTAAAATCCAAGCTCCTCAAAGTTCCTTAGCATGGACTGTGTAGCCACGACCCCTCCCAGTCTCCTGGTCCTTACTGTCTTCCCAGTTTGTATGCACCAGAGAGTAATTTTGTACTGAGTAGATGTCAGTAGTTATGGGAGTATAACATGAATCACATAAAGAGAAGTGAAATACACTCTTTGATGCATGCGGAAAGGTCAGAATGCAGGAAGAAATCCTCCATTTTAGCCCAATACGGATTATATTAACGGATTATATTATATTGAATACACAGTAGAACCATACTGAAGTCTAACTTGCCCCCTTGAATCCTGTGTGTGTGTGTGTGTGTGTGTGTGTGTGTGTGTGTGAGAGAGAGTGTGTGTTTATATACATGTGTGTGTTTATATATACATGTGTGTTTGTTTACATGTGTGTTTATTTGTGCGTGTTTTCAGATATAGAGCATGGCTCAAGTGAAAGTGCAGACTGCAGCCCCCTTGACTGGGCCTGGCCTGTCCCCCGTGGTGCCCCCAGCCGCCATGCCCAGCTCAGGAGCCCTGAGTCTGCAGCAGCCCCCCTCCATCAACGGCACAGTGCCAGTCCCGACGCCCGCCTGCCCCAGCTCAGCTGCTGGCTTTGTGGATTCTACTGTGTCGGCAAATCCACCAGGTAGCCGCTGCCGCCACCGCTGCGGCCCCTGCCGCTACCACAGCCATGTTGCTATGGTTGCAGCGGCTCCACAGAATACTCATGGTTGCGCTGTCTAACCACACAGTGACCAGTTCCGCTATAGTAGTTATTATATCATTGACAAATAAGTTGTACGTTTTATATGTAGCCACCACTATTATTCACATATGCTGTGGAGTGTATTTGTGTTGATGATGAATGATAACAGTCGTATAATATACTCACTGTTTTATTAGCACCACTCTATTCATTCGAATATGCTGTACAGTGTTGTAGTATTTGTACTGTCATTTATAACAGACATAGAATGGGCTTACTGTTTTATTCGTAAGCAGCACTCTATTCATTCAGATATGCTGTACAGTGTTGTAGTATTTGTATAACAGTCATAGAATAGACCTACTGTTTTATTTGTAAGCACTTTTCAAGTGTTCTAGATATGCTGGACAGTAAGATATGTACATACTAGACTCATCACCATTGCCCAGGCATTCACCATATACCACACAGTAGCCCATATAGGAGTTACAGTATGATGTTCGGAATGATGTCATCAGGAAGGTCCAAACATAAACCCTTTTTCCTTATAGAGATGGTAATAACATGCAGTTTTGGATTTAATATGTTGTTGTTTTTTGCCGCAAATCAGATAATTGCAATTTTACATAAAGGGATTGTCCATTTTCTGTATTACTGTTAAGACAAATTTAGACAAATTTCAGTTGTTGATCATTTAAGATGTGACCGATCAAATTGATGCCATTTCATACCAGTAACAATTCTCCGTTGTGCTGCTCTTCATCTATGGTTCCAGGTCCTCCCCAGGAAAACATGGCAAACCCCAAAGAGAAAACTCCCATGTGTCTGGTGAATGAGTTAGCCCGTTTCAACAGGATCCAACCACAGTACAAGCTCCTGAATGAACGGGGCCCTGCACACGCCAAGGTACACATGCTGCCTGAGCCGTCCAGCAGTCTCTCCAACACTTTCTCATGTAAATCAGTTTAGCTGCAGGGGGGTTCAGCAATATTAGTTCAAGCATGATTCTTTTGCTTCCAAGACGTCCTGGTTTGGTTGAAAAGGTACCTTGCTTGGATGAAACGGACTGCCAAAAGAATAAATGCCGCATTTCAGGTGGCAGGACAGAGGCTATCTCCTAGGAGAAGGAGAGGGATACATGAAAGCAAATATGCTTTCTTTTATTAGACAGATTTCAGATTTTGCTTTTAGTTCAAGAGGCTTTTATGCAGAGAGTAAATATGCCATATTGGCAAAAGATCTCTGATGAGACATCTCTATGAGATGTAAACTGGTTCATGAAAATCCTGATTTGAGGTCAGGTGAGGATTTGAAGTTTAAACAAACAAAACAATTTGAGAGATAATCAAAGACATGCATAGGTCCACAATGTTCCATGCTCCATGTTCCAGTATATTCATATGCAATGTGAACTGCAGAATCCTCACAGCTCACTCCATCATTACAGACCTCTGCATTTCAAAAATTAAAGCAGTGTGATCATGTTTGAGCATGTCCCTCTAGGTGACTCAGTAATGGAGTAATGCTGGCAGCACTTATGGTAAATACAGGTGTCAGTGTGTTCTGTTTGTATGACCTTTGTCAGACACGGCAAGATTGAGTGAGAAAGGCTGGTTAATGTAGTACTTAACAGCAGTCGTATAACAAGAACTGAATGGCAAGAATAGCAACACATTTGAATTTAGGTGCAGGCATACTTTGAAGCATCTGCATAGATCTCTTCCCTGCCCATCGCTTTGTTCTATGCATTCCAGTATTCTATTTACATTAGTGGTGCATGCTCCATTTACTATATGTGTTCTAGAATCGGCCACTGCTCTTTCTCAGCATTCCCTCTTCTCCCCCCCACTGCAGATCTTCACTGTGCAGCTGACACTAGGGGAGCAGGTGTGGGAGGCCGAGGGAACCAGCATCAAGAAGGCCCAGCACTGCACCGCCTCCAAAGCCCTGATTGAGAGCACCCTGCCCCGGCCCCTGCCCCGCTCCCCCAAAGTCGACACCAACAGTAACCCAGGTAAGCACCTGCCTCCTTTTCATTTCCCTTCCTGACTTATAAGGTGAAGGGTTTTGTTTTGTTGTGTCCAGAAAGTAGTGCCCTAAACTAGGGAATAGTGTGCCATTTGAGACGTGGCCGTTTAGGCCACCATTGTATGACCTGCCTGCAGGGCACCTCTAATGTTTACTTTTCACCTGTAGAATCTCCCCAAGGCGACCTTGTTGGGACTAGAGGTAGGTATCTGACTGGTTTGACGGATGAGAACACATAACAGTAAACACACTCTGGGGTTAAAGCTCTGCATGCATGCACATGGGATGGTTTTGCAGTTGTATAGTGTGTGGGTGTTTGTGTGTCTAAGGGAGGGTCTTTCTCTTTTGTTGTGTTTTCTGATGCCCAAAAGGTGATGTTTGGTAGCTTAGCAATGACAGAAAACCAATGATGGAAATAACCTAGGTTTGAATTAGCATGTTCGTCACTAACAGAGGGATGGGTCAAGAGATGGAAATGCATCACACTTGTATACATGCAAAACTGATCATATGCAAGTCAGTGTTGAGCATTGTTGATAACTTCTCTAACCTGTTTTTGGGGTTCTGCTGAAACCATTGAAATGGCAAAGGCAGCTGACAGGTTGAGAGCAGCAGACCCCCTTTTTAGAAAAAAAAAAAAAAAACCCCAGCTCACTCATTATTAGAGTTCAAAGACTGAACAGGCAAGTGCTCCACATTACCTTTAATCATTGCTTAATGAGGCTGGGAAAGACGGTAGCTATGCATAGGCCCTGTGTTATGTCTCTTACACGTAACAACGCTAGTGATCAGTGATTCCTGGTACAGGACAGTCATTCATGTGTGCTTGATGTATGTATGTGTGGTGCCTGGGAAAGTGAGATAAGATGTTTTTTAATTACCTGACGTAGCACAGTAGATGAGTTTCCATTCAACTTTGTAATGTGCATTTTGATCATTAGAATAAGAAACACTTGAAATTTGCATTCTTGTAATGCGCATAAAAATTCAATTCACTAGACGGTGTTGAAATAACCTTCGATTCTCTTAGACATCATGCGATTAAAGGTGAGGTCAGCGATCATACATGATTTTCAAGGCTATGAAATCTGAAAACAAACAAAGTGGGTGCAGCCTCTCCCTAAAACAAAAACAAAACCCTGCTTGGAGTTTCTTTGGGAATACTCAAGGGAGGGGTGAGCTACCGCTCTGGTGTGTTTCGTTTGGTCGCTGACCCCACCTTTAAAGTTGATGGAAACAGTTTACTTGCATTTGTTGCATTTCTGCCTACATGTGTCTATAAACGTTGCCCTGACGACCTTACGTTTTGATCCAATAGCTTCTCAGAAATTTTCCCTTGATTAGGATAATGTTCATTTCTAATTTGCATATTAGAGTGGATCAAATGCAAGCAGACTTTCATATGCAAATAAGCTGAATAGAAGCCCTTCTAATATTGTCTGTAATGCACAACGTTTCTATGACCCTTCCTCATGTACACTGGTATGCTGGGACAAAAGATCCAGCAAAATCAAGCACAGAATTGGAATAGACACCCACACTGTTGTGAGACATCATGTCAACACATTATGTCAGCAGTGGTACCAATTTGGTTTGTTATGTGTTATATCAATACTATGAGGATGCCCTCCTGTGATGAAAAGTGTTGCGTCTCTTAGGCAGCATCACTCCAACGGTCGAGCTCAACGGTCTGGCCATGAAGAGAGGAGAGCCGGCCATCTACAGACCTCTGGACCCCAAGCCCATGCCCAACTACAGAGCCAACTACAACTTCAGAGGAATGTTCAACCAGAGGTCAGTACCCCATCCCTGTGGCCATTCAGAGCTCATTCATTGCGCTTGTCGTTGCATTCAGAGCTCATTCATTGCGCTTGTCGTTCAGAGCTCATTCATTGCCCTTGTCGTTGCATTCAGAACTCATTCACTGCGCTTGTCGTTGCATTCATTGAAATTCTCCTCTTCGTTCTCTAGCTGTCTTTCCAGTGTGTGCTTGCAAAAAATGTGGCCGTTCCACTGGCTCTCTATATAGGAAGCAGTCTGTGTTTGTATTGGTTTGTTTGTTTTTTTACACTGGTATAAACTGTTGGGATTACTCTAGGGTTGGTTGTAATTGTTTGGCTTTTGATATTTTGTCTACCTTTTATTTATTTCTGTGAACTTGTTTATACTTGGTTTTAAAATGCATCTTGGGTGTTTGGATCATATGATGGTGCTTAAAGGAGTATTCCGGCCATTTTTCACATAGATCTCTGTTTCTCAAGGTCGCAGAGTACTGTACAGCTACAGTGCTACACTCTGGGTGCATTATCATAATTATCATCATCAATTTAATAGAGGTGTAAGTGACCACCAAGGTGGACCAACATGCTTTTTGACCCATGTTTTTGTAGTGTAAACACTAGAATGTCAAGATGTAAACAGGCCTGAGGTGGTCCTGGAGTCCTACAGCAGTGGCAACATGTTCAGCAGTGTTTCGGAGAAAAGCTCCCGAACAATGTTGACAAGGCTCTGTTACACTAATATTGGGCAACATATGTTTTATGTGGAGAATTTTAATCACGAGCAAGTAAATTGTCACAATCATTAAACCAGAACACATGGAACCAATCATGTTATTGCCTGGTATCATTTGCCAGAAAGTTGCTCCACATACCATCACCTTAAAATGTCTCATTACTTTCATAGATCTGAAAGAACCTGTTGAACAGCTGAAAGGCTTTTAATTTACTGAATCAGATGTGTTTGTGTCGGGTATGTTAGCAGATTCCATAGCTGAATTGTCCCATAGGCCTTGATCCTCATGGCTGCTCTGCATGCACGTGAATTCCACCGATCTTACTGCTGTGGCTCACTCCCTGGCACGAGGTAGGAGGATGAAGACCAGTGAGGGGCATTGTGGGTTCTCATCCGGCCGACGTCTGATATAGCGTAGATCATTTGCAGTACTGCCTGTGGCCCAGTGACAATAAATCATGTTGAATCAATACGGAATCAAAGATCAACGTATGGCCAAGTGAAGCTGTTCTGGGCTGCCTAGAAGTACACATCCTTGGCTCCTCGAGAGGCCAGGCGTTAAAGAACCTCTCACATGTGGAAAGGATTGAAGCAGCACAGCACCTCCAGTCCCTCAGCGTTTAGTGTGAGGTGCTGCTTTCCTCTACTGCTTTCCCAAAAGCATTGATGAGTAGCTACCTTGGTAAGACAGAGAGTGTTGAAAAAAGGTCTCTATTATTTTTACATAATAATTGGAAGTTGCGTTGGCCCAAAGCATCTGCTAAATACCACAAGCGTAAGCACAAACATAAACATAAACATAATCATTGGTAATTGTTCATTGACACTTTAAAGAAATGCAGCCCTGGATATGAATCATGTCACCCCTCTCCAATGATTCAGTTGATCTGTCTGTTCCCCTTTCTTTCTTAGTGCGTTTTTCTTCATGAATTTCCATTTGACTGTACTCGCCAAGTCTCAGCATTCCGCCGGAGGCTCTCGCTTAATGCTCCCTCACCATGACTTGCGGAATGCTCCAGAGAGAAGTCAATCTTCACCTTATTTAGCTACAGAGATAATGTTTCAGAAGCACCAGGTCGCTCAGCAGAATTGGAGAGAAAAATGGGTCATCGCCTACTCCCTGGCCCTGCTGCCCTCCGAGGGCTGTACTGTCCAAGTGAAAATTAATGATTCTGCTGGCCTCGTGCAGCGTACCTGAATTACTGTCATCACTCATAACTCAGGGATGTAGGTCAAATCACCAATAATTATCAAAGAGGCAGAAGATTTTGGGTCACTGCAAATATATGTAGAAGTATTTGAGTGGGATATGTATTTAAGATTAACTTGAAATTGAGGCCAATAGCCATAGCTTTGTTCAGGAGCTTTCAGGACTGTTTTTTATATTCAAATGTAACTGCACTATTGCAGTTACATTTGAAAGCATTTCCACTTGCAACCCCCAGGTGGCAGCAACAGCTTATTTAAACTCTCTGACTTGTGTAAGAAGATTTTTTGAACCATTTGGCTATCTTGTTATGCAAATTGACAGACATGTATTTTTATAGCTATACAATCAAGTATGTTATCCTGTAAAAAAAACATGCTAACCCATTTTGTATCTTACTTCATTTGTCATACTTGCATCACACATATGGCAAAGGCTGTGTGGAGAAGTATGGCACTTGCACTATATTGCACTTGTTCTCATGTGAAGGTCGCTCATGTAACCATCTGCAAAACTACATATAAATCACACAGTATGGTAGTTTGTAACTCCTGTGGTGATCTTGAACAGTCTTTCATCTTGGTGGCCTTTACAGAATAAAGTGCTCAGTATCTGGAAATGTACAAAGGTAAGGTGAGAAGAATCACAGGCATATGGCTTAGATCTTAGTCTGTGTGTGTGTGTGTGTGTGTGTGTGTGTGTGTGTGTGTGTGTTTGTGTGTGTGTGTTTTCCTTCTTCGTGCCCTCCCCCCTTTTCCCTGTCAATCCAACCTGTCGGGTGTGTAACCCCAAGACAATGAGGAGCCAGGGTGAATTTGATCTTCTGTGTGATTACATCATTTTGCTGCAGAGACTGCTGTAGCTCCGGAGAGGACTGATCTGCGTGTCTGTGTGTGATTTTGTGTGAGATTGTGTGATTTTTTTGTGTGTGCGTGCGTGTGTGTACCCCCCCCGATATCAGGTGCAGTAGACAGATGTAGCTCTAGAAAGGATGGAGGGGTGTGTGTGTGATTTTGTGTGTGTGCGTGCATGGGGAAAGTCTATGTTTGTTTATGCGCACACATGGGTGTCCCCCTGATGTAAGGTGTAGCAGACCTAACTCTGGAAAGGATAGAAGTGTCAAGAGTGTGTGTGTGTGTCTGTGTATATATGTGTGTGTGTGTCTAATTCTCTAATGTGTGTGTCTAAAGCTCTAATTCTCTCCGCTGACAGGGCACGGTGAATTAAAACATTAGGCAGCTCTATCTTATCAGTGCGTTTAATTTATTGACCACAGAAAAAAGATGTTGAGTGCTTTTCAGCAGCTCCCTTTGAGCTGGTGATAGATTAGAGTATTGAATGGGCCTCTGGATTGACCAATTGGCAACACTTTCGATCACGTCTGCGTGTCATTTAAATGGTATAGATGGAGATATTGATTCCCATAACATGTCCAGTCTTTGATGAAATGACCGTAACGTTGAGAGACCATAATAATTTAGTTAAAGGGTTATGGATTAATGGACTGAATGTATAATGCCGTTTGTATCTACATCCATTAATACATTTAGTGCTCACTTCTATCCCAAAGTAACTTGCAGTGTAAGTCAAGTGTAAATTTAATCAGTGGGACACCTGTGCTTTCTGACCATTAAACATCTGACTTTGCCATATTTAGCTCAGTGAGTTACCAGTTGATGAACTGTACCACACATATTATGTGTTTATTAAATGAAGCTGCAGTTGCGTGTAAAATCAGATGTATAGTGCTCTGTGAAGCTGAACACAGCCAAGCAGACTCAGCAAGTGAGTAAAGGCGTCTCTCAGTGGAAGCAGATTGGAAACAAGTAGCACAGCAGGACGAGCCTCGTTAGTCCGGCCTCGGTCATCTCCGTGGGACACAACATAGCGCTGAACCACACCGGGAGTCGCTCCTCTCTGACCCCCCCACCCCACCCCCACCCCTTAGTTCCGTTACACTGAGTTTGGATTGGCGTCTTTTTTTTTTCTGTTTTCTTGTCCTACTTTTTTCTTCCGGGAGGGACTCGTCCTCCTATCCTCTTCCATGGGTACGGCAGTGCCATTATGTCAGTCTTGTGGTTTGCTCAGCTGAAATAGTAATAAGCATAATTGCTGTGGTTGGTCGCCGATGATATTTCCTGCTGTGATGCCGGGCCAGGGCTGGCTCTGGTGTGGGCAGTCTGGGCCAGCGCTGGCCTGTGCTGGGGCTGGGCTTGCCGCTTTGGAAAGAGCGTGAGTCTCAGCGGAGTGCCGCGCTCCGAGCAGGTGGCAAAGCGCTGGCTGTGGCAGAGGTCGCGGCGGTCTGGAAACTTGCGTCAGCGTGCAGATGCTATCTGGAACCCCGGCTTATTTTCATTCAGATAAAAGTGTAGCGGCGGGGACGTGCTCGTTGCTGAGAAGCAAATTCTCTCCAAAAGTGGAGCCCGGGTGTTATTGGTCCCCACCCCCCTACATTGAGTGTTTGCTTTGCCTTGGTGATCTTTGATTCCGTATTGATCCAACATGATTTATTGTCTTGTTTTTGTCTAAATAAAATAAATGAATTCAAATGGGCGTCTCGTGTCGCCTTTAATTGTTTTACCTCCTGACGTTGCCATGGGCCCATTTTGTGACATGTTCTATGGACTTAACCTGCCATTTCCTCTCAGTCAGCCTCCCCATGACTTCACACACACCCACACACACACACACACACACTGAAACAGTGAACACACACACACACACACACAAACAGAAAAAGCAATGAAAAAGCACACACACACTGACGCATGCTGAATGATTGCAGTCACTCATCTCCCAATCACAGAGAGAGCAAGCAAGTGAGAGGCAGGAACCATGCATGGAAAACCCATTCCGACATGTGAGGTGGTCAGACGAGCCTCTTAGGGCAGCGGAAGATTGTCCTTCCTGTTGTTTTAAGAGCATTATCATCTGATGCGTAAGAGTGCATCAGTGTTATGACAGAGGCTTAGTCTTAAGCAACCTGGTTACTCCTGCTCCCTTATTGCTAACTACTGTATTGCGAAATTCACAGGAAAAAAATTGTCATATGACCATTTATAAATTACAGAATTATGCTCAATTGCAATGGGAGTCTTTTCCTCTGTCTGTTCTGGAACTCTCTGTGTTGTATTCAGAACTATGGTTGGAGAGGCACCACCTTGTTACTGTCATTTGCACTTAATGCTTCCAGCCCTCTTGTCTGGAACCCGTTTGTTCTCTGTCCATAGCGAGTGTTTGGGAAATTGTGATGGAACTTGTTACATGGTGCATAGTTTTTCTGAGATCATTGTAATCCCTGCATCATACTCAAACATTTGTTTGTAAATGTTATAAGACTGGTGCTTTTTATCATTGAGTTCTTCTTTCATGGCTATGGTTGTTGCTATTGGTTGTCCGGGAGGAAATGCCTCATCTTCAGTGCACCTCCATGCTTTGTTACCCATCCTTTAGCGAGCTGCACAATGCTAGCACATGCTCCAAATTAGAAGAGTGCTGAAGTATCGTAAAAGCACCAATTTCTGCCCCTTTCTTTCGAAAATTCTAAAACAAAGATGTTTTTTAATACTTCAAAAAAACATTTGATAAATTAACCTTAAATGTTTCAATAGTGATAGGTGTGTAGATTTGAACAAAATCTGGTTTGGTTCTTAACGGGAGCATTTACGGGATATTTCCACTCGGCACATCAACGGTTAGACCAAGAATTCTTGTCGCGACGCAAAATCAAAATTCCACTGGAGCTCCAAGCGGATTTGTACAGGCAGCCATACAACACTTTTCACAGCTCTTCAAGTCACTGTACAATGTAATTTTTGGTACATAGCTAATTTAGATACACTTATGGGGTGAGTGCTTTCATTTTTTTAGGAATCCGCTGTCTTGGTTTGTATATAAATGTATATTAAGTGACACATAAACGTAAAAGGGCGGAAATAGGTGACTTGCCAATATGATTATTTTTGTATTTGGAGGTGTCAGTGTTTTTCCTCTATGTGAATTTTTCTGTTCAGTGTGTGTGTGTGTCTGTGTTTGTTGCTGTTTTGTGTGTGTGTGTATGTATGTGTGTGTGTGTCTGTTCTGCTCATGTGTGTTTCTGTGTGTGTGTGTCTGTTTGTTCTGCACGTGTGTGTGGGTTTGTGTGTGTGTGTGTGTGTGTGTGTGTGTGTGTGTGTGTATGTATGTATGTGTGCACTTGATCTTAGTCCTCCCTTAGAACATGCTCGGTACACCCCTGGAGCGCGACAGGAGAGGCCCATCCGTAGCACCCAGTCATCCATAACGTGTGTGTTGCCTACCAGCCCCTCCCCTCGAGCCTGAGTTGCCCTGAGCTGCCCGCCTGCATGAGAACGCACCCACGAGCTGCACATGTGTGGCCTGCCTGGCTCTCCCGCTTTGGAAATCCAGCTCAAGTTGTGGTAGTGTAGGGGTTGTGGAGTTTATTTCACTGTCAGTCAAAGCAGAGAGCGTTGAGAGTGGAAAAAAGCACACGTAGCCTAGCTCACGAAAATCTTCTGCTTTGAATGTTGGTTTATCCATTTTAGGCTTTCTTATGATGTGTTATGCATGGGGCAGATGTAGCTCGGTTAGTGCAAGACTGTGAGACATGCATAATTTGTAAGCGTGGTTTGGAAAAGTAACATTATCACCAGAATCATACCATTCTCCTGTGTGCATGCCAGACAGAAATACAGCTTGTTTACTCAGTCGCTGGATCTGGTCTGTGGGCTTCCCATCACATAAATTACCGTGGAGCTCGGCCAGATTGCCAGTAGAATTGTACAAACACTGCAGATCGGCATTAGATTATCAAATGAGTCTTCGTTCTAGGCGACGTTGCGGAATGGCAAATGGAATCCAGAATAAACACAACGTACAGTAGGTTTATGCTGCATTGAGAACTCTCTGCCTTTAATCACGGGGAACACTCTGCATTTTTCCTCCTCCCTGCTGTCAAGACAAACACGTTTTCCCAAAATGAATCATTGTGTTGCATCGCCATGTTGAATTACAGCTTTCTGATGTTTTTGCACAAGTCTGAAGGCTTGGTTTAGTGGTTTAGGTGTTGAAGCCTAAATATGAGAGCTATCAGGGGCAAGTACCATAAGGGCATTCAGGTAAATATTATGACTTGCATCAAGTGGGATGAAAGTCCTCAGTATTATAGGCAAGGCCAGGCCCTTGACCCCCATAACTGTTTGAGAGGTTCTGAATTCAAGCTACTGTACCTGGCAGTGCCTGTTTACATCTTATCCCTCCACCTCTCTCTCTTTTTCTCTCTCTCTCTCTCTCTCCTCCCATCCTTCCATCTCCATCACACTTAGGGTCTCAGTGTTATAACATTATCCATTGACCATTTTTGGTTAATGGAGGGATAATGTACAAAAGCGTCTTCTACAGTCAGCTCGTCAGCATTGGCTTGTTGTAGATTGGAGTATTGGCTTGTTGCTTCTACACTGCCTCCCCCCTTCATTCCTGTGGAGAGGTCTACTGTATCAGCTGCCAGGTCAAATGGATCATCCCCAACCCCCACTACCTCCTCTCTCCCGCCTCCATCTGAAGGTCTCTTGCATCTGAAGACCCTGCTGCTCTGGTCACCTCCTTCACTTTGTTTGTCAGTTGTTGTTGTCATCATGCCCAGAAGAGCATAGGCGTGCTGATGGCTTCCTGTAAAGCAGAACGAGTGGGAGAGGGCACGGCGAGTGGGAAGTGGGAGCATTACGTGCAGACGCTCTCCCTTGCCTTTTAACGCCGTGCTCCGTGAGGATGCTAAGCTGTACTAAACTTGCCGCTGGTGTGATGCTTTTGTGTAAATAAGATATTGCTGCTATCGCTAACAGCTTCCATTAGTGGTTCAAAGCACTTTGTGTGATGTGTAGCCACTGTGGACACCACTTCTTAGAGTAGGTGGATGTGGTCAGGTCTGGCGCGGGTCTAGGAATTGTTCCCAGCAGTTTCGGTAAAAGTCTTGATTGTGTGATTTTATTTCCGTTTTTCAGCGTTCAGAAAAACATACAGTATACAATGACACAGGTTAAGTACAGTTTAAGTACAGTTTTTGTGTGCTCACTATATTGTCTTAAATGGTCAAAATTAGATTGTCAGAAAATCAGTTCACATAAAATATAATTACTTATGAAATTCTGATATAACGCAAAATGTGCTGCCAAAACAGTTCTAAGCCATTCAGTGAATATTGCTGTAATGGGCTGTCATCTAAACGGCTCTGTGTAATCGAGTTGGAGGGATTTCACTGTGACCCTTCGCTTGCCTTCTGCCAAGTCATTTAGAGAGCCCACTTACGGAGAGCAAAGCAAAGAATCATTCTCACATTGGGGGTTTGGACCGAGCTTCAAGGAGCCCTGCATCTCTCTTTCATTTCTCTCATCTGCTGAAGGATCAAACCGTAATGATCTTGATTCCAGTTAAACTCTTTGTGCATTGCAACAGAAAGGAGTGTTGATGATATGAGTAAGCATTTACAGCAGCAGACTCCGTTGGCTCGATTAATATTTTTTCTTTCTTCTTTCTTCTCCCCTTTTTTTCTGGGAAGGAAAGATAAAGATGGACGAAAAATGTGCTGATTAAAACGATGGAGAGGAGGTTTTGCAACCTCCAGCTATCAAACGGGAAACCATAACAAACCGTCAGAGGGGCCGAAGAATTTGGGTTTAATCAACTGTGATTTATGTGACAGGCCACGGGCGAAACTCTCCCCAATCCGTGATTTCCCAACTGACTGCACTGGCACTTTCACCGAAGACATTTATTTTGGGAGAGTTTTGTGAGCTGTCTAAGGCCACTCGGTTCTCCTATGGTGGGAGCCATTAAAGGCCTGAACCACTTCAGAACGGGCACACCACACATCCTGGTTCCCGGGGCATGAGTCAGTCATATTCTGTCTTGTTTCGACCTGACAGATTGATGATCTGGGTCGCTCGTTGGCTTGACAGATTTGTTGACGTGCGGATGTTTTAATTATGCCACAGTCACGCAGTGACATCGAAAAAAATAAAAAAACAATGGTAATCCACAGTGTTAAAATTCTCCGAATGGAAAAAAGTGTCTCTGTCCGTCACAACAACAGCGATGGCAGGCAACCAAACAAAAAACAACAACTCCACAACAAAAAAAGGGAAAAAAAAAATCAAAGCCAAACAAAAAACACAGGGCCAGAGGGTACCTCTGCTGAGCGAGAGAACCGGATAGGTCGAGCAGAAGAGGTCCGACCAGGGAGGTGAGCTGACCCGACCCCCCCATGGGCCTGGTGGGGGGTTTGATAAACTTCAGCCGTACTTCCTCTCCAAATGCTGCGTTCCCCAGGGGCTCCCCACGGGCCACTGCCTCCCGGAGGCTCGCGCATACCCCCCGATGCTCAGCCTTTTGTGCCCCTGCGTTAGGCAACACTAGGCTGACTAATTAAATTAAACACAACACAAACAAAACACACACACAAACAAACATATAGATATTAAAGTATACTCAGTTGACGAGGAATATAAACATCTTTAGCTGATCTTTAATACTTATGAATGAGAAGACCTTAGTGATCATTTTAGCATCTACACGGGTCATAACGTCAGTCGCCTTCCTGTATAGAGTCATAGTACGACCCCTGATGTTAAATTCGAGCAGAGCCAGCTGGTGTGCCAAAGACAGGATCCAGATGACAGTATCCTGAAAGGCCTGCCCTGGCCGAAATAGTTTCATCATTTCATTATACTATTGGCATGGTGTGCCAGTTAAGCCCATTAGCCGGTCTGGATGCCCGCTTTGAGCCCACTGCAAATCAAACCAGCTAATAGGCTAACTGAAATAACACCATGCCAATCTCTAGGTATGGTGAAGGGTATGTGATGATGTGGGCTATTTTAATTCCAAAGGCCAAGGTAACTTTATCAGGATGCACAGTATTCTGGATCCATGAAATAACTGGCCTTTAAAAATAAAAATCTGCCTGTCTCTATGGGAATTTAACATAGGTCAATACTTATGACCCTGTATTTTAAGGAAGAACATTTATTTATTTATGATACATTATTCATTCACTAAGAAAATTGGTGTCCTTAAAGGTTAGATATTTCCTCTATTTTTCACGGCATTAAGATCAATTTCCAAAAGATGATTTTATATTCCTCTTTTTCAGTCAACTTTAGCATGGTGCCAACACTTTTGGCCATCACTGTAGACACACACACACAAACAAACATACAGTGATGGCCAAAAGTGTTGGCACCCATGCTAAAGATTGACTGAAAAGGAATATAAAATCATCTTTTAGAAATTGATCTTAATGCCTTAGAGTGAAAATGAGAAATATCTAACCTTTAAGGACACCAATTTTCTTAGTGAATGAATAATGTATCATAAATAAATAAATGTTCTTCCTTAAAATACAGGAGTCATAAGTATTGACCCTATGTTAAATTCCCATAGAGACAGGCAGATCTTTATTTTTAAAGGCCAGTTATTTCATGGATCCAGAATACTGTGCATCCTGATAAAGTTACATGGCCTTTGGAATTAAAAATAGCCCACATCATCACATACCCTTCACCATACCTAGAGATTGGCATGAATTGTTATTTCCAGTTAGCCTATTAGCTGGTCTGATGCTCATTGAGCTCAATGCAAAATCAAAACCAGCTAATAGGCTAACTGAAATAACACCATGCCAATCTCTAGGCATATGGTGAAGGGTATGTGATGATGTGGGCTATTTTAATTCCAAAGGCCAAGGTAACTTTTATCAGATGCACAGTATTCTGGGATCCATGAAATAACTGGCCTTTTAAAAAAAAAAAATCTGTCTCTGTGGGAATTTAACATAGGGTGTCACAATACTATGACCCCTGTATTTTAAGGAAGAACATTTATTTATTTATGATACATTATTCATTCAAGAAAATTGGTGTCCTTAAAGGTTAGATATTTCCCTCATTTTCAAAAGGCATTAAGATCAATTTCCAAAAGATGATTTTTATATTCCTCTTTCAGTCAATCCTTTAAAGCATGGGTGCCAACACTTTTGGCCATCACTGTAGACACACACACACAAACAAACACACACACACACAAACACATACACACACACACACACACACACACACACACACACACACACACACAATTGGGCCAGCAGCGGTAAAGCACACACTGAGGCATCATTACATGTCATAGAGAATCATAGCTTTTGTGTGCAGTTTATGACAATTGTGCTCCAAAACACTGAGGCATCAACTCAGAGGGAATGCTTTGGAGAAGTTACCAATTCATACAACCACTCATACACAAATACATGTTCTCTTCTCATGTTCTCTTATTCTCAAATGTACAAAACCACGAAGGCCACAAGGCAGCTACAGACGCACACAACAGCAGTAAAGATGCACACTTGTATGAATGCTGCATATGCTATGCAAATGCTGGTAACACTTTACTTGTCGAGGTGGCCATTAATGAAAGGTTTGGTATGAATGTTGAGTCATGTCTCATGAAACAGTCATGAATGCTTTATGTGCAGTTTATGACAGCTGCTATGAATGTGTTATGAACTCACCTATCAAGTAAATTGTTACCCAAATGCTCTACATACAGACACTCACACGGTCACATTCACACAGGCATACAAATACGTACAGATTCAATTTGAAAAATGACCCCAACCTGTCTATTATTTTTTTCGTTTTTATTTCTATTCCTTTCTCTACTCCTATCTCCCTTTTCTTTCTTTCTCTTCTCTCTTCCTTTCTCTGTTTCTCTTTACAGTGTCTGTCTCTCTTTACGGTGTCAACACACACACACACACACACACACACACACACAAACAGACACACACAGCTCCTTTAGAAATCCCAGGGATAACATCCACAGCTGTGTGACTGTAGAGGGCCTCATCTCAACCCTCAAGGCCATTCACCTCTCTCACAAACATGGACACACATGCGCGCGCACACATATGCCAAATACATTCTCATAAAACACACACACACACACACACACACACACAGACACAGGATCGCCTTGGCGTCATCCGTCCTCTTGTCATGAGAGGCTAGGTCGCTACGGTAACTGGCTTCTCAACCCAGCATCGCTCAGGCCGCTACATCACCTGCTGCCGTGTCATTGTTCCCGTGGAGACCACTAACCCCATGGCAACTCTTCAGCGCTGTCAGGGTCTTCGTCAGACTGCATTCTCTGGCCAGGATGACCACATACTGCAGTTCACATTTGCTCAGCCCCCATAACTGATTTAGCCTACTCTGCTTTATTTGTGTTCACCCATGTTCGTGTGTGTATGTGTGTGTGTATGAAAGTGTTTTTTTTTAAATTGGTATGCATGTTGATGTCTTTGGATATTGGTGATTGTGGGTCTGTTAATAGACGTGTTTAAGTGAGCTGTGTGAGTTTGGCTGGTATGTGATTTAACATGGTTGTTTATATGGGCTGCTATATTTGCTGGCATACATTTTTAGGTTTCCTGATTGTGTTAAATTTTTGTCCCTTGGTCTTGGCTGGTGAGCAGTTAAGTATGTTGACAGTGTAGTTGTGTACCCCATGTATCTTGAATTGTGTGTGTGTGTGTGTGTGTGTGTGTGTGTGTGTGTGTGTGTGTGTGTGTGTGTGTGTGTGTGTGTGTGTGTGTGTGTGTGTATATGTGTGTGTGTGTGTGTATGTGTACAGTATATGTGTTTATGTGTGTTGATATTTGTCTGTTTGTGTGAAGCAGCATGTGCGTGCGCTGGTTGGGGTGTTGGCTGAGGCTGGAAAAGTAATGCTGGGAGATGGATGGAAATCATCAGCCGCACAGTGTGAATAGGGGCACTTAGCACCAGCTACAAAGAGGAGCAGAGGAATCAATAAGGCACAGAGAGAGAGGGAGCGAGAGAGAAAGAGACAGAGAGGGGGGGCAGAGAGAGAGAGAGAGCGAGAGAGAGCCAGGGAGGGAGGGAGGGGGAGGGAGGGAGAGTGAGAGGGAGGTGAAGGAATGTATGTGCATTTTTGTATGTTTATGTGTGTGTGTATGTTTATGTGTGTGTGTTTGTGTGTAAGTGAGAGTGATGAAAGAGAAAGAAAGAAAAACAGGAATAGTAAAGAGAAAAGGAGAGCAAGGTAAAACAGAAGGGAAAGGAGGCTATGTGTGCCAGAGAGAGAGAGGAAGAGAGAGGGAAAGAGAGAGATTAGTGGAGGAGAAAGCCCCTGGATGACTGCCTGGCCCTCTCTGAAAGAGTCTGTCCAGGTGACAGATCAACAAGGGCGACCCAGTCTCAGCTGGAGCCATACATATTAGCTCTGTTTACTAACCTCTCTGTCTCCATTATTCTTTCTCTTCTCTCCTTCTCTCTCTCATGTTCTCTCTCTCCAATTCATTCTTCATCTTCATCGTTATCCACTCTCTGCCACATTTATCAGCCATATTTACCATTCTTTCTCTCTCTTATTCTCTCTCTCTCTCTGTCTCTCTCATGCACACACACACTTACTCTCTCTCTCTGTATAACTCAGTCAGATGGTTTAACTTCTGTTTCACAAAATAAATGTTCCAGGTTTTATACTCATCCCTCCCCTGTGCTGCTTATATGTGTATGTATACTTTTGTGTGTGTGTAAAACCGCACAAAAGAAGTTGATAATCTCAGCATCAGGCCGAGCCCCACTTTAATATCGGTGCTGCAGAATTGTGTTTGCCTTGGCACGGCCCTTGTTCCCCCATGCCAGTGGAGTTGAGGTGGAGTGGTTTTAAATTGCCACAGATGGGGGTCTGTCTCTAGCTCCAGGTATGCACCCTGTCTCCTCAGACCGTGCAGCAGCATTGTTTTCCCTCTCCTGCCTTGTCTTTCAGCTGCTGCGTCCTTGTCAGTGTTTGTTTGTAACAGCCTGGGGTTATGTGACCAGGCGAGGTGAGACGTGTTCACATGTCATCAAAGATGAAGATATCACCTCTGGTCCCCGGGAAAACGTTTGGCTAGATGACGCACACGACTGGCTATGGCATAATAAAAAGTCGTTTGCTTGGGAGTGTCCTTTGTGCAGCGTCTCTAAGTCTTACGTAGAAAACTTTGCTTTAGTCTCTTCTAATGTGGTGTCCCCTGGACTGTAAGGTATGTTTTTAGTTATGAAGAAGTCCTTTGTAGGGATGTAACGATTACCGGTATAATGGTAAACCGCGATAAAAATGTTGACGATAACAATTACCGTTTTCATTTCAAATATCATGATTATCACGCTCGATTACCACGGTGTGGAAACCGTGTGTTTAATCCTTCATAGCTTCATCTGAGCCTGCTTTTGACATACAGTAGGCCTGGTACAATGAAGCAAAACTGGTACCCTACTGATTCTGTTGTCTAATTGATGGATTTTAACTGTGGCACAAAGCCAATTAAACAAGACCAAGGAAAAAGTGATTGGGACGACACACAATGCCACAGTAACATTATGCTATGAATTAAAGCAACACCAAAGAACTTTTCCTCTGTCGCACGCACGCTATTTGTTTATCCAGCAACGGCTTTGCCAACTAGATGTACGGCAGAGCGGTACAAAATATGACCGCCGCTCAGTCCAGCACATGTTTTCCACAAAAATAAGTCACGCTGAAAGGCATATATGATTCTAACTGTCTCACTGAATTGCATTATGCACACTCAATTCTCCCTGGTATCTGCTAGACAACAAGTACCAAAACATGATTAGTTCATAGATTTCACATGTAATATACATTTTATACAACCCCACCCCCATCTTGCCTGTTCATAATTCTGAGAAATTCTTGAATTGTGTGCATGTGTGCGTGTACATGTTTATGTGTGTGTGTGGGTGGGTGGGTGTGTGTGCATGTGCATGTGCTTGTGTGTTTGCCTGTTTATGTGCCTGTGTGTGTGCATGTGCATGCATGCGTATATATGTCTACTGTGTGAGTATGTGTCATACGTAGGATTACTGTGAATGTATGTGTGTGCGTGTGTATCTGTTTATGCACATGTGTGCATATGGAATGGGTTTACATGACCCCTGGAGGCAAACATTCGCAAAAAATTGGTCATCCTAGGCCCTACGGTTCTCAAGATATTCACAGAAAACTGTGTCTGCCCTACCCTCCTTTCGGGGGGTCCAGTCCAGCGGGGGGGCTACAGATCAAAACGAAAAGCGATGGTTCCATGCTATCCATGTGAGGTTACTGTACATGCCCACCAAGTTTCGTGTACCCCGGTCTTTCAGTGTCCCGGGAATCCTTGTTGGTGTACGGTCACTAAATGTACACATAAATTATTTTATTGTAAGGCCCCCCATGAACGAAAAGTCCACGAAACTTGGCATGCATTCGAGGGTGTCATAATGATCCTACACTTTCAATTTCGTGGCAGTTTTGACCATGTCAGCCAGAGATATTGTGATGAAAACACCTAATGTTTTGCTTTTTCATTTTGAACTAGGTGGCTATACATGAAATAAGTGGTAATGGGATAGGGTTGACATGCCCCTTAAGACCAACATACAAAAAGGTGGACCTCCTAGGCCCCACGTTCCCGAGATATTCTCAGAAAACTGTCTCCGCCACCTACAGGCCAGTTGGTGTATAGTAACATAAATTAATTTATTGTGTGGCCCCCCATGAATGGAATTTCCACGAAACTTGGCGTGCATTCAGAGGGTGTCATAATGATCCTACACTTCCACTTTTATTGCAGTTTTGACTATGTTAGGTCATAGATACCTCACGATTACAACACCTCATTTTTACTTTTTTGTGTTTAACTAGGTGGTGCTATACATGAAATGAGTGGTTATGAAATGGGTTGACATGGCCCTTTGAGATCAACATACAAAAAAAATGGTCCTCCTAAACCCTACGGTTCTCGAGATATTTACAGAAAACTGTGTCTGCCCTACCCTCCTTTCGGGGGGTTCAGTCCAGCGGGGGGGCTACAGATCAAAACGAAAAAAGGAGGTTTCATGCTATCCATTCGGGGTTACATGCCCACCAAGTTTCGTGTACCCCGGTCTTACAGTGTCCTGGGAATCCTTGACGGAAATTTGGACATGCAAAAAAAAAAAAAAAAAAAAAATCTGACTAAACCTATATGAGTCATAATAACGATGTCCATAGACAAGGTAGAATATGTAGCATGATTTTATGAAAGTACGATGTATTGTGACATCATGCAAGTCAAATTTGTAGTTTCTTATGTCTCATTCCATCGAACTACAAACCCGCTACCCGATCTGGCAAACTTACTTAGTGTGGTTACAGACGATAGAGGGCATGGGTTTAATGCAGAAGTGCCGTTCACCCTGTTACGAGTTGATGAACCACGGAAACAATTTTGGAAACATTATTTTAAGGTACAAAAAACTCTTTGGTGTTGCTTTAAGAATGCTCAGCTCAGCCAGGTTTGTTTGTGCAGTCAGGATGTAGGCCTGCACCAGAATAAAGGAATTACTCAGTAACAATTTTTTTACCCTCCCTCAGCAGCGCCTCTATGAGACCAGGTGAAAATGAGTTCCAGCGTCCCTGGTTAAATGTTGCACAAGGTTTTGCCTATATTTTGTAATATAGTAAATGCAGTCACACTTTTTGAAACTATTTCAGCTTGTGTAGGCCTATTAGTGCTTTCTGAACATATTGAACACACTTTTTAAAATACCGCGA